>NC_037674.1:14733978-14887204 GCF_003255815.1 Theropithecus gelada
GATGGATGGGTGGATGGATGGATGGATGGGTGGATGGATGAGTGGATGGATGGATGGATGGATGGGTGGATGGGTGGGAGGGTGGATGGATGGATGGGTGGATGGGTGGGAGGGTGGATGGATGGATGGGTGGATGGGTGGGAGGGTGGGAGGGTGGGTGGATGGATGGGTGAATGGGTGGGACGGTGGATGGATGCATGGGTGGGAGGGTGGGTGGGTGGATGGATGGGTGGGTGGATAAGTAGGTAGGTACGTAGGTAGGTAGGTAGATAGAATGATATAAATATAGATAAAATGATATAAATATACACAAAATCTCAGGTAGTTTTAAGAACAACCTTTAACATGGTTACTATTAATTTTCCCTCATTCTACATATGAAAATTAGGTTTAAAGAAGCTAAGAAATATGCCCCAAATCACAAAGCAAGTAAGATATTTCAAACAACAACAAACAAATACATTGTTACTTTTGCAAGACAGTGGGATGATAGTATCATGTATGTATGGACTATTATCCCTATAAATAAAACTTGAATCATTAATTCTCCTTTGAAACAAAACTAGGAATCTACTAACCTATCCCATGGCATAGGATATTCAGTAACATATCTGGAAGGAAAATAAAGAAAAGATCACTACAAGCAATAAAAACGCTAAATAATACTAGTAGGAATCATAATAACAACAATGATGATAGAAGAGTAATTAAGGGAAATAAAGAAGAGCCAGGATTTCCTTACATATTTGCAAGTGACGTTATGGAATCTCGAGATTTTTCCAAAAAAGATAGGTAAAATATGAAATAGAAATGAAATATGAAATGAAATATGAAATGTGAAATAGAGATACTCAACTCCAATGAATGTTATCTAGAATACCTTAGTGAGATCTCACAGCCTACGCAAATGGAAAAGCCATGTTCTCTAATGTTTCTCAATTTTGGCAAGTATATGGATGTTTTATGGATATGGCCATCAAAAAGTCATTGTTAATATGAGCCTAGAATCCTGTGACTACAACAACTCTAGCAACAAATCTCCTTCAGAATAATATCTCTCACTGGTTTATGGCAAGTGATTAGTTTATGACTGCTAAGTCCATCCTGATATGAGCTTAGAAGATGTTTTCCATATTGGTCTTGAAGAAACTCATACTTTCATCAGCAGGGGCTGGGCTAGGACCTGAAGCACCTCCAAGATTTTCCCAGTTTCACCAGATTCCAAGGTCTATGACTCAATTACAACATGCTCAATAAATATTGACTACGTGCACATGATTTTCCTGTTGCTGTGTTCTCTGCAATGAGGAATGGCAATAAATGAAGACACAGTCCCCATCTGGAAGGAAATGAAATATCATGGATTTGGAGCCACGTGTTAATTATTGCTAAACTTCTCTGGAGTCCCTAGGTCAAGAGGACACTCCAAAGCCTCACAGTGTCCTGGAGCTGATATCACAGACAGTAACTACGATTCTCAAGCATCTTTTAGGCCCCAGTGCTCCAACCCCAATCACACAATCCATTTGCATTGGCTCCCATTCCAGCAGGTGCAGAGCTACCTCATTCAAGTTTTTCCATGCAGATTTCTCTTTTCAACATGGTTGATTTATCCAGAAGTACAATCTAGCTTTTTCTAGTAAACTATAGGGCAACTAGCATTGTTGCGCACTTCTGACTTGAAAGTGATAAAAGCGGAAAGGTACAACAGAATAACTGAATACCTCTTCTTGTATCCCAGCACCACTGGGTCTTCCTCAGCCTATTTCTGGACAGTTTAAATCTCAAGCAAAGGCTGTCTGTGCTCTGTGATACTCCAGGCTCACTTCTTCTCACAATCTTTAACTTGCTGCTCCCCTGCGCCTGGGGTGCTCCCCCCAAAAACGGCTGTGGCATTCCTTTCTGTACTGCATTCAGATGGCTGCTTAAATACCACCTTTTCAGAAATGCTCCTCTTGGCCACCCTATCTAAAAGATTAAAATCTCACCATCACCCTGACTCCTCTATCTTATTTTTTTATCTTTCTAATCACCTGAAAAAAAATCTTTCTCTATTTTTGGTCTCCTCCCAGGTTACACTTGAATGTAACCTCCCTGGCAAGAGGAACTTTGTTTTCTGCAATTGCCCAGTTCCCCGGACCTAGGAAGCACTTCATCAAAACATATTTCGAGTTAAAACAAAAAAAGAAAAAAAATGTGTGAGACAGACTTATTCGCTTTTGATTGCAGAGATCAATTGTCTGAGCAGGGAGGCAAACTTATCTTTAAGAGCTGACTCTACCTACCAGATTATTCAGGTGGTGTTTTCTTTTTGCCCTGGCATATTGTACCTTTCTACTCACTTCCAGGGCATATTTAGCCCAGAGCCTCAGGAAGGATTTGGAGAGGGCTTATTACAGGCTAAGATTTGGACCTATGCACATACCCAGACTCAAGATCAGACTTGTGTTAAAACCACAGACAGACACGGAGCAGCCATTGACTCTACCACAATCAAAGTTTGATCATAACATAGAAATGGGAGATTAACTAAGAGGAAACCAATTAGCCAGGACACTCAACGTCTTGGACCACAACTGATTTTGAAAGTTAAATGTTTGATGGAATCTTGCTTCCTCATTCTCAATGACCTAAAGCAGAGGCACAGGGAGGTGAAATGGTTTGCCCAACATCCCACAGTGTATCAGCAAAAGCGATGGGTTTGGAAACCACTAGGTTTCCATTTCCTGCCTATAACTACACTAAGAGTGAGAATCCTCAAGAGGCACGCAGAGTAAGCTCAAGCCCTGATGGTAAGGTAGGAGGAAGGAATCACACATGCGAACTCACACTTTCTCATTCTCTTCCTCTCTTTCTCTCTCACACACACACAAACGCACACACCCCACATACTACTGAAAAATGTGGGCATCATTAAGTTGCCCTTCCCAAGTTGTCTATAAAAGTGCATAAATACACAGTCTTCCCCTTGAAAATTTCCTGGATGAATGTGCTCTTTCCTCTATAAACTTGCTGAAGGTTTAGTTATTCCTCTTATCTTTGAGCATATCATTTCAGTTCTTGCCAGCCTGAAACTATCTCAAGGGAACACTGAAAGGAGCTAAACCTCTTGCATTTCAACTTTCCATAATCCAAAGTCAACCCAGATTATTACAAGTTTCCTCACATCCTTCAATTCCCCCAGAGAGAACTATCTTTTGAGGAACTTAATTCACCTATGACAAATAAATGATCTGAAGTTTTATAACACTGTGTATCACCCCTCAAAGAGCAAGTTTAGGCTTTGAGCACTTCAACAATCAGAAAAATAACACAAACTAACAATAGATGGAAGAGACCTGGAAACAAGTGGCAAAGTCAGATTAATAATACAATTTCTACTATCTTCTTTTTGTCCTTTCTCTCACTAATCTCTTATTACTAGTTCTCCCTCAAAAATCTCCCCTCACCCTTTCAATATCTTCAAACTCCAATCTGATGCACAAAGCTAACAACGTAACCTTTCAGCTGTTACTGGTGGACTCTTGACATCCAGTTAAAATCAGTACTCCTCACTGTGCTAGTTAAGGATCCTCACAATCTGGTCACACTCTACTGTGGTGGTCCCTAAGAGGAAGGAGAGGTGCATTGTGCCTGCATCCAGGGTACATTTTTGTCATGACTCCAGGTATGCTAGTGGTATTAGTGGTATCTAATGAATAAAGAGCAGAGATGCTGCTAAATATCCTACAATGCACGAGACATCCCCCTGCCACAAAGAATTGTTGAATCCAGCGTATCAGTACTGCTGAGGCTAAAGAATCCTGTTCTGCAGGCTTCTCTCCACTCCTTTGTGGTTTCTGTTTTTTTCTTTTTCAATTGACTCTTTAATAGATGATTTGCAATGCCCTATACCTAGACATGGTTTATGTGTTCAAACCCTAGGACATCCTCCTTGACCCCCTTCACCTGGAAGCCTTAGACTTCTTTAGCTGTCTGACCCCTGCCTTTACTTTAAGGCCCATCTTCTCCTTGAAAGCTTCCTGGATGGATGTGTTCCTTGCTCCTTCTAGATTTACAGAATGCTTTGCTATTCCTCTCTTATGACATTTATCACCATTATCTGGAATTATGTACCATAGGCTCTAAGAAAGTAAAACTCTTGTTTGCTCAAGGCTATAGGAGTGGAATATAGCAAGTGCTAATGAATACTTGTTGATCAAATGAGGGTTTATCTATGCTGCAAACTCACCACTCTCCTATCAAAGTTCTCTAGAACTGGAAACATCTTTAGCTCTTCTCTGAATCTTGTATCACTTCTGCCTAGAAGGTGCTTAATGAACACTGCTTATATGTCTAAATATTTAAATGAATACACATAGAGTATAATAGAAATATTAAATAAATATGTAAATACAAAAATAAATATATTACATATTATATAAATACACAAATAAGGCTTGGCCTGTAGGAATTCAAGTCCTGGGCAACAGTTCAGCCATCTCAATTTTCAATTACTTCTAAGAATCATGTCACAAGTATGTTCCAATGTCTGACAGTTCCTCATTTTTTAAAAAGAATGCCAAAATGAGCATTTAAATGTTAATTGCTCATCTGGAGAGCACATGAAACAGAAAACATGCAAAGACAGGATGTTTTGCTAGTTTTGCCTGAGTAGAAACAAATACACTGCCCTGAAACACTGACTTCAGCTTCTAGTGACACATCACAAACCTGTTGCAACACAAAGTGCAGGCTAAACATGACCAAATTATAATGATAATATTTAAGAATAGAGAGAGTTGAATGGGAGACAATGGTAAACTTGGGGCCGTAGTGGAAATTCAACTTTACAGCTAATTTTTATCTAATGTGCTGCAGTTTGTCAACATTTTCTTGTACCTATATTCAGTGAAGATGGGGCAGAGCCCCAATTGTGGGGAATAAGTCTATATATTTTAGGATAGCATTTCACAGTCCATCTTTTTTACCAGACACACTGATTCCTTCCCTTTTATCTTTTCTCATAGGTTTTATTTTCTACTTTATTTTCATCCTTCCATATAATCCCTAATGTTTTCACCAATTGTATACATAAACAAACAGCATTTTAATTAGCACTTATCTTGCTAAGCCCATTACATGCATTATCTCATTTAATTCTTAGGAGAGCCCTAAAAGACTGGTATGATTATTATCCCATTTTCACATTAGGAAATTGAGGCTTGGAAAATTTAAGGAACTTGCCCCACGTCACACAGCTTAAATGACTCAGAAGTTTTGCAAGTTGTGAGTAGCCTCTGTGACAATTTTAAAATGTCTTTCAATTCATCAAGCTTCTAGTAAATATTTATTGGGCACCAGTAATGACTCAGGCTTTGTGATGGCTTTGGAGAGAAAGTAGAAAGCAATAAGGTATGTGGTCCTTCCTCTCAGGAAGCTGACAGCTACTGGACAAGGTAGATGTTAATCAAATTCTCATAATGACCATAAACGTACAAGCTGTTCCTTGATGCACAAGAAACAGAGGCTCTGAAAGTATTAGGAAAGGCTTGGGGGTGGTTGGGAATTAATGATTAATGCAGAATTGAGGGGACAGAAGATGGGAAACATCTCAAAGAATGAGCAGCACCTGCAGAGGCCATGGCAGGAAGGAGCATGGCACAGTCAACAAACACAGAGGGACCTCGAGAGGGAGAACAGCGCAGGATGAGGGCAGATGGGGCCAGATTGAGTTGGGTTCCCTAGACACAGACTCTGAGACAAGCATTGGATTCAAGTATAGTTTAATTAGCAGATGATTTCAGAACACTCAGTGGGGGAGGAGGAAAGTGAGAGAAGAGAGGAGGACAGTAACAGTGGATTTCCACCCGAGCAACTGGGCCTCAATCCCGCTAGGACTTCTGAGATCCCATGTAAAACATACTTCAGAGTTGTCTCACTGAGGGACAAGAAAGGTGGGCCACTCATCCCCAAGCCCCAGGCTCAGGGGTGCTCCTGGAGACCTCAGTGTGCCTCCTGGGAGACAGCAAGCCAGGGCAGGAGCTCTCTGCATGTGGGGGAACTGCCACACACATCGTGAGGCTGGCGCATGGTCAGCCTGTGCTACAGGCCTTAGGCAACTCCACCCTAAGAGTGATGGGGAGCTATGCAGCAACCCTACCTGGGGTGAGGCTGTATTCTGATCAGATATAGGTTTGGAACATTGCAATGTGGACAACAGATTGGAGGGAGGGAAGGGCGGATGTCAAGAGGCAGCTAGAAGTTACCACAGGCAAGACCAGCTGCATCATGTGTAAAGACCAGTGCAGAGCAAAATGAAAGCCCTCTTGTTCACAAAGCAGGAAAAAAGTGCTTTTAAAGGTAGGAAAACATTAAGTTTATTCCTTTCTCCTGTGCTAATGGGTCCTGTTGTTTTTAAATTGCTACTTAGTATTATGCTCTCTTGGGCACAGGAATACTCCTGGGGTGAGTGCAGATTCTCACTGGCACCCAGGAGGGAGTACCACCCTGTGACACGGCCCAGCTGCTCCACGGCCAGCCACCAGCTTGAAGTCCCATGCCCCAGCTGGAAGTGGGGAAGTTGAGCCAGGTGTCTCCCCTTCCCGTGGGCCTGCCTCCCCAACCCACAGGAGAGGTGAACTCACAAAGAACTGTAACCTCCACATTAGAACATATATCTGGGATGTGCAAGAAGCACACCTCCGCTGAGTTATCTGCCAAATGTGCCATGGCATTGCCAGTCCCTGGCGGGGATGGTCATCACCATGTTCTGCCCCAAGAACCCACACCCAACTCCTCACACCTGTGGCCAGGTACCTGTCAGAGGCAGGAGGAGGCAGCAGCCATGGAGGTGGGCAAGAGGAGGTTAGATGTAGCCTGGGGCACCAGGAACCAGGGAGTGGGTAGCCAAGAACCCTCAAGGGAAGTGGAGAGACAGCAGGAGATGGAACAGTGTATGAGCCAAGGTACATGGTCCCATCACCCACCTCTTACAAAATATAAATTCAGAGATAAAATTGGCATTAAGCAGTGCAAGACAGCTCATGCAGAGCATAAGACCCCAAGTGGAGGGTCCTTTGGAGTAAGGGTCCCTGTACAACTGCACTGGTCACATGCTTATCACGTTGGTCATGGGTCCAGGACAGAGAGGATAGTAACTTGGTCTAGAGTCTAAGATATGAAGAAATAAACCAACTTGAAAAATGTTTTGGAGCTAAAACAACTTCATATCATGGATTTGATAAGAATGGGTATGATGGAGCAAGATGGGGAAATACGGAAGGATGCCTGCGTGTGCATGGAGGCATGCTGCCAGGTGTCCCTTCAAGAAAGAGCTTGCTATTCGGCTGCAAGAAGTGCAGTTACCTGATAAGCTCCAGCCATTAGCACCTTCAGGATCTGCTTCAGCTTTTGTGGTGAAGCTACACTTTCCCCAGGCAGCTCTTAGCCAATGACTGCACACAGCAGAGATATTAGGGCCCATTCCTTTCTATCTAAGGCGGGACTCCTGTAATCACTTTCTCTGGAGCTCCCTTTTGGGTTTCCCTAGATGTTGTCAGATCTGCATTATAGTTTGAGACTCCCGATTATTAGTCCGACTTCCTCCCCTTTTCCTTCCACAGGTATAATATTCACATGGGTCTCTGAAGACATCCCCTGACCAATCCGGTGTTCTTCCCCTTTTATAGGCATATGCCTCCACTCCATAAACCTCTAACTCCATCTCAGCATTTTCTTCCCAGGGAATCCAGCTGACACAGTGTCAAAGACATGTCCGAGTTATGTTTGGTGCATCTGCATGGACTCACTGGGGATACTAAGAAACAGCAGGTTTATTGTGCCTCAATTATATCACCTAGTATCTTCTCTGCAAAGCACTATGCTTGCTTCATTGGAGAATGTAGATTAAGATCACTGTTCCTCAAGAAGGCTATAGTCTTGATGGGAAGATAAGGCTCAAGACAAATGAACAGATGGCTTTTCCAAAGACCTGAAGAGAATTCTTGGCAAGAGATAAAAACCTCCAGATGTCGAAGCAGACCACACCTCAAAGATGACACAGCAAGTTTTCTCTGCCAACCTAGACGTACCTTCTAGATTCTGTGTGTGTGTGTCTGTGTCTGTGCGTGTGTCTGATGAATTTGTATAACTTCTCAACTCTGTGAAATGTTAACATTTCATAAACCACCAATAAACCTACCTTGACTTCCAGAAGAGTCTAAAACAGCCCTAACATTATGTCCAAGAGGTTGCTAAATCTGTATTTTCAATAGGTCCCCAGAGAGTGGGTATGAATTGGGCTTTGGTGTGGGCCTGCAAAACAGGGCTAGCTATCCTCCCTAAAGGCCCAAATGCCCTGCTCCACCAAGCCTGGCTGGGCTAATTTGGAAAGTTACTCATGAGGACTTGCCTGTGTGATCCAAGGATGACATCAAAGGATTGATGCTCCATCTGTCAGCTCTCACTTTTATCTATTTGCTCTTTATTTAAAGCAGCCATTTATAAACAGAGGCTTATGGAATTAATAAACTCCAAAAAAGATGATCATTCACTATATCTCTGCCAGGTGTTACAATAGAACAAAGAGAAGTGTTGAATCAAATGCCAAGCTTCGTAATACTTAAGTCAGAAAGCAGAGTTTTCCTGGAATGACCCCCACTTTGGACAGAACCCCTACTACACACTCATCCTATCACTGGCAATTCAGCAACAATGCATTTTCCATCTCATGGAGAGCCAGAATACTGCTGGAGAAGTGGGATGTACACTCAGCCTTTCTGCACATGGGGACCTGATCCAACCATCCGCACGTGACCACAGGTTCTCTGAGGAGTCATTCTGCATTGGCATTGAAACATTTCAAACGTTTCAGATCATGGGCGCTTCTTGGCAATGGTCCTTAGTAGTCAAAATAGGCAGATTAAGGAACTAGATGGCAGCAAATTGCCTTGCAGATTTTGTATAAACTACTCATAACAAAAGTGTTGGAGGGAAGAAATTTTCTTTACTTCTCTCCCCGGTGAATTGAGGGAGGTTCAGGGAGAAGCAAAGCTGCCTGTCCCTGAGTCTTCACTCTCACTTGTGTTTCCATCTGACAAACGAAGGCAAGTAGAGCAGACATGAAGGGGGGGTGCATGGGGTGGATGGATCCACGCCTAGAGAAATCTGAACCACAGGTGGACTAAAATGGACATATTATCAGAAGGCTATGAACCACGATCACACACAGAATTCTAGGGAATCTAAGTCTGTAGGATTGTATCTTTTTTCTTTCTTTCTTTGGCATGGGGTTGGAGTGTGCATTTATTTTATTTTTATTTATACTTTTTATTTTTCCATAAGTTATTGGGGTACAGGTGATATTTGGTTACGTAAGTTGTTTAGTGGTGATTTGTAATACTTTGGTGCACCCATCACCTGAACAGTATACACAGCACCCCATTTGTAGTCTTTTATCCTTCGCCCCCTCCTACCCTTTACCCCAAATCCCCAAAGTCCATTGTATCATTCTTATGCCTTTGCGTCCTCATAGCTTGGCTCCCATGTATGTATCAGTGAGAAGATACGATGCTTGGTTTTCCATTCCTTAGTTACTTCACTTAGAATAGTCTCCAGTCTCACCCAGGTCACTGCAAATGCTGTTAATTCATTGCTTTTTATGGCTGTGTAGTATACCATTGTATGTATGTGAGTGTATATATACATATACCACCACAGCTATTCATATACACGTGTGTGTGTGTGTATATATATATATACACACACACACACCCCACAGTTTTACTCATTGATTGATGGGCATTTGTTCCATGATTTTGCAATTATGAACTGTGCTACTATAAACATGTGTGTGCAAGTATCTTTTTCAAACATTGACTTCTTTTCTGGGTAGATATCCAGTAATGGGATTGTTGGATCAAATGGTAATTCTACTTTTCATTCTTTAAGGAATCTCCACACCATTTTCCATAGTGGCTGTACTAGTTTACACTCCTATCAGCAGTGTAGAAGTGTTCCCTTATGACCACATCCACGCCAACATCTACTGTTTAATTTTTTCATTATAGCCATTCTTGAAGGAGTAAAGAGTAAAGTGGTATCACATTGCGGTTTTGATTTGCATTTCCCTGATCATTAGTGATGTTGAGCTTTTTTTCATATGTTTGTTGGCCATTTGTAAATCTTCTTTTGAGAGTTGTCTATTTATGTCCTTAGCCCACTTTGATAGGATTTTTTTTTCACTGATTTCTGTTTGTTGTAGATTCTGAATATTAGTCCTTTGTCAGATGTATAGATTGTGAAGATTTTCTCCCACTTTGTGGGTCGTCTGTTGACTCTGCTGACTGTTCCTTTTGCTGTGCAAAAGCTCTTAGTTCAGTTAGGTCCCAGTTATTGATCTTTGCTTTTATTGCATTTGCTTTTGGGTTCTTGGTCATGAAATCCTTACCTAAGTCAATGTCTAGAAGGGTTTTTCCAATGTTATCTTCTAGAATTTTTATAGTTTCAAGTCATAGGTTTAAGTCCTTAATCCATCTTGAGTTGATTTTTCTATAAGGTAAGAGATGGGTTGTATCATTTTAAATCCCATTAGACTTTTTTCTCCAAGCTTAACAAAAGGAAATAGGCATGTGGATTCAAAGTCTCTGCCTTGCTGTTTCTACCTTGCTGTGGTAGGTTAGTCTGATTCATGCAGGCATGACAGGCCCAATCAGATGCTGCATATACAAATTCTACAGCTGAAAGGGGACAGCCCTGAGAATTCCAAAACTTCTTTTGCTAAGTGACAGCAAGGGCAAATCATGCTGTGTAAGTCCCCGTTCCTCCTCCACAGATCCTCTCCCAACACTAGGCCTGCATTCATAAACTTAGCCCTTTTCCATGAGACACAAGAGGAAAAGAATCAAGTCATTTGCTAGGTAATTCTAAAAGTCACCGCAGCTATTCATAGGAAATCATCATGCCAAGAGGTGTAGGCAGACACTCATATGAGGTGAGGTGGAGTGTTGAGTGGGAAGATGGCACACTCAATAGTTCAGCTAAAAAACACCATCATGATCATCAACCCCATGCCTTCCTTATAGAGATGAATATATTGAACCCCATAGAAGTGATGGGACCTGCCCAACGTCAGTGGCAGGGCCCCTGCCAGGGCCTGGGTGTCCTAATCCCAGTCCTGCTGTTTCCATTTCTGGTGCTGATGGTCCTGTGACAGCTGCTGCTGGACTCTGACAGGAGACACGGTGGGAATGGCTGCTTTAAGGACCACATCAAGGAGTCCTTATTTTCATCATCCTCCATGACTAGTGTCAAATAATTCTTCTTTGGAAATCACTTTCTAGTACCAAACTCAGGGGCATCCTGGACAAAAAGCCAACTCAGTGCACTATGGCAACACACAGCAGGAGAAGAGGAGAAACACTTACCTGTTAAGACACGCAATGCCTAGCAGTGACAGCAGAAGAGAACTGAAAAAAGTTTCTTTCTTCAGTTCAGCAAATATTTACCAAGTGCCAAAATGCCCAAAGTGGTGCACTAGGCACTGTATGTGTGGGATGGGATGGGCTGGGGAGACAACGCCAATGAATTCATAGGGGTCTCATCCTCAGGGAACTCACCGTCTGATATGGGGCACAGACATTCTCTCCAATGACTAGGACAATCATGGCATGGAAGGTACTCAAATTGAATCAAAAAAGACCAAGGCAACCCAGAGCTCACTTTTATGTCTTACACCAGCCAGCCCACAAGAGGAAGTGAATTCCAAACACAAAGATATGTATAAATGGTATGGCATGGGAATTGCTGGTGTTCTTTGTTTTCCCTGACTGTTTGGCATAGAATTGGGTTTCTTTGAGTTTGTTCATTCCTGACTGTAAATAGCATCTGTCAACCACATGCCTTTTAGGATCATCAGTGACAGACCTCTAGCATCAGGCTCGAGTGCGTGTGGCTGTGGCAGCATCTTCCAGTCCTCTGGGCTCCACCTCTCTGCTCTGCCCATTCTGGTCACTCTCTATGGCTGGTGCCAAATGGTTCCCGTCGCTTGGCAACAGGCAGCCTGCAGAGATCTGGGTTTCATGTGTGAGGCTGAACTAGGGACCACCCTGAATCATCTAGGGAGAGAACACAGGCAGGGAGGGACTGCCCCTCACCCCAGCTTTCCTGTGGTTAACCAAACCCCTGTGTTTCAGCAACTAGCAACACCCGCTGCATGTCATCACAGCTGCACACGTGCCACCGCCTTTACAAAGACACGGAATCTGCAGCATACTTTCTGGGAAATGCTGTCTGAAGGTCCTGAACCACTGACGCTTGCCCTCCAACTCGAATTGTGTAAGAAGTATTAGGCATTTTAGAATCTCATGCAGAGACTCTGGGCTTTCTCATAAGCAACCACAAGCAGAAAATCTACCTGCTCAGGATCTCTTCTAAGTCAAGGATGCCATAATTCCAACCAATTTCTGCTTTGGCCAAAGAGTATCTCAACTGCATGCTGGCAAGAGCCTCAGCACAGCTACCCATCTTCATTTTCAAAACGTAGGTGCATCAGCTCAGAAGAATAGGGTCCTGGAGACCCAGGAGAGAAAAGACAGATCCTCTTAATGTCAGAATAGGACCTCCTTTTTCCCTGTCCTTGTGCTGTTAGCCTGACTCTCTGAGCCCCAGCTCCAAGAGCAGCCCTGGGGTTGTAGAGGTGCAGGGCTTCTAGATAAGGAGCCAGAACAGGCAGTAGTCCCCTCTGTGTCATCTGTCATTACAGAATGTCCTAACCTAGCACCTCTAGGGGGGCAGCCCAGCAGAGCCAGCAACAGCCCAAGACTGCTGCCTCTTTCTGGGCCACTCATGGTTTCAAGGTGTCCCAGATTTTAAGAGGCTGAATTTTCTTTATGCTTCCTGAGTGCTTCTATCTCTCCATATGCATTTACTGCAGTAATATTTATTCAACAAATATTTATTCATATCTACCATGTTCTGGGCACTAGAACAATGCCTGGAACTGTTGCTGGAACTGTTACAGTGCCTGGAACTTATTACTTTGAATATTATTTATTCAACAAATATTATATAACTCCTTCTAGGGCTTACATTCTAATGGGGTGCACACGATAAACAAATAATAAGTGATAGTAAAATAAAACAAATAATCACATATGAAGAGGTCCTCTGTGCAGGATGTGAGGACCAACAATGTTTGAGCACCAGCTCTGACATAGAGTGTGTAGAACCCTTATTCGCTCATGCAGTCCTCGGAGAAATCCTCTTAGGAGGTACTATTAAGCTTCACTCGACAAACAGGAAAACTGAAGTTCAGGCCACACACCAAAAAAATGGTAGAACGCAAATTTGAACCTGGGTCTGACCCCAAGATCCATTATCCTTCCACTTCACTATCTCTCCCCCTGCAGTAAGAAGTCAAGAGACAAGGAGATGGAAGACCAGGACTTTCAGCCTTTCAACCTCATGCAAGAGTGTCCTCTGAGCCTCGACTGCTCAGCTGGAGCACATGTTCTTAAACATTCAGGAGTGCGCCCAGTTGAGAAAGGTGTTGTAGGATGTTAGGTCTCGGCACAAGGAACCCAAACCTTCAGGGGCTCTCCTCTACATTATGCTCCCATTTTTCTCCCAAAATATGGATCTCCACCCACCCTAGACATAGAACTGGAGATAAGTTCCAGTCTCATCCCTTTGCAGATCTTAGGGGTACCTATCAAATTCCCACCACTGGGTGAAAATCAGGAGCTTCTTTATAGGACCTGAGTTGCCCTCCTAGAGGATCCTTCCTAGAGGGGAAAAAAAAAAAAATCTTGTCCTTCTAATACTGCTGTCTTCCAAAACATGTGAGGATACCATGGTGCATCATACCTGACACCCTGCATTGGTTGGGTTGTTATTTATCCTAGAAGCTTGGGTTCTCAGAGCCCTGGCTTATTTAAGCAACAAAGTCCCTCACAGCCCACAGGTGAGGAAGTGAGTGTAGCAAACAGCTCATTGGACCTAAAATCAAAACACCTGTCAAATCCCAGTTCTGCCACTTACCAGTTATACGATCCTGAGCCAGAGACTTAATTTCTTTGAGCCTCAAATTCCTTTCTGTAAAATAAACAGCTGTGTGACTTATCTCACAAGGATCATTGTAAAACAAAAGACCTACATACAATTCTGTGTTGAAAGAACTCAGTACATAATCATGTATTTTAAAAATTAGATGTGGCTTTAATTTTTAAAATTTTCTCATTAAATTTGACAGCAAAATATGTATGTTACTTAGCTACTAATTTAAACCTTGCTTATGTCTCTTATTTCCGGGAAGAAACAAAAAACACCAGCAAGGTTATCCCACTGCTGATTCCTGAGGGGAGGCCCCTCAAGGGCACATAAGGTGACAACTTGTCCACCGTGGACAACAGCCACCCAGAGATGCCAGGGAAGAATAGACGGAACTCTCCTCTTTAATGTCCAACTTTCCACATAATTTGTAATCTGTTGTTTAAACTCTCAATCCTCATGGTGATACCATAGGCTCAACTTTCCAACATACTGAGGTTGAAAGAGTTAAAAAAAAAAAAAAAAAAAAGTACAACCAGGAAAGTTAGCTTTAATAATCTCCATTCCAGACATTTTATTCCACTTGAAAGGGATAATATTTACCCCCTAAAACCTAAAGGGTGACTGTTTTGTGCATGAGGTGTGGGGTATAGAGATTAGTGTGAGAGGGAGGAAAGTGTTAAAATAGAAAGAGGCAGAGAGGAAATGAAATAACCTTCCTACTGCTTATCCTTGAGTGCTTTCAAGAGCCTGTCTGGGGCCAGCAGCCCCAGGAAACACCAAGGCTGTTTCTTGCCTTCACCTTTGGGCTGTTTTTTATTGCTGTTCATTAAGAAAATCTTTTCCATCAGCCTTATCATCCTTTTCTTGGCTCTTGGTCAGCTTGAGTCAGACCTGGAACATTTACTTTCACAAAGACTAACCAGTCTTTTGTCTAGACACAGATGTCTTCCACCAAAGCTTGCTGATCAGGGTCATGGAAAAGGCTGGTAAACACGTAGACCCTTTTGTGTGACTGAACACTGTGGGCAGAGGAATGAGGATGAGGGAAATGAAGAAAATGGGGGGAGCTAGGAATATGTGGACAGCATATGAAGGTGGGCAACTGAAAGCACTGTGAACTCTCTTTGTTTGAAAAGTGTAAGAGGACTAGTTTGTAGTATCCCTAAAAAGGTTTGCAAATCAAGAGTGGAACTGGGTTTCAAAGGCCCCAGGACCTTTGCTTGTCCTGTTGCCTCTGCCTGGACCACTTTCTGTCCTTCCTCTCTACTTCCTCTTCCCGGGCCAACTTTGATTCCCTCTCCAAGTCTTTTGCTAACAGCCACTTCCTCAGGAAAGCTTTCCCCAACCCCTGCAGCTAGGGCAGGTTGCCCCATTATCCACTCTCATCACACCCTGCACTTTGCCAGCACAGCTCTCATCAGTGCTATAATTAAATGATGATGTGTGCACGGCTATTTGGACAATGACTACCCATATTCATTAGTCGTTGGGCATTTTGTAAATTATCTTATAATTGAGCTAATTGTAATCTTTAAGCAGTAATATTACACAACAAAAATAATGTGTATAATTATTATTAAACTAATAACGTCTCTCTGGCTAGATATTAAACTCCTTGAGGTCAGGGACTGCTTGGACCTGTATGTAATTGGGTGCCCAGTGCCTGATACTGTGCCTAACACATAGGTGGAGGTCAAAATATATGCTGAATAAGTCAATGCATGATTTTGTCCATAAGGGCAATAAAGGGGAAAATGTAAGGGGAAAAGGATCCAGAGAATAGTTCCCACTGGTTTAGGCTGGACAAGCAATGTACCAATGTCTCAAGTTGCCCCAGAGTCCCTAGTATGAAGTTATTCCCTACATCATTCGCCATCCTGAGCACACAGACCCTCTGAAGTCTTATTCCACTGTGGCCTTTAAGAGCAAAGAAAAAAGAAACTTGGAAGCCAGCTCCCTGGATGTACTATATATTTATCTTTTGAAAACAAAAAGTAGTCTTTGGTCATTTCAGAGAAATTTTAAATTCATGGTAATTTGAAAAAGAATTTATTGTTTAAGAAAAATATTTTGGCCAGGCACAGTGGCTCATGCCTATAATTCCAGCACTTTGGGAGGCCAAGGCATGAGGATCATTTGAGACCAGGGGTTCAACACTAGCCTGGACAACATAGTGAGACCCCCATTTCTACACAAAAGAAGAAGAAAATTATCTAGACATGGTGGTACATGCCTGAGGATTGCTTGAGCCCAGGTTGAGGTTGCAGTGAGTTGAGGAAAACAAACATCTCATTCCTCATTCTAAAACCACAGGGACACTTTGCTACAAAAGTATGATTGCACCACTGCACTCCAGCCTGGGCCACAGGAAAAAGAAAAAGAAAAGAAGAAAGAATATTTTCAAGCAGTGAATTAGACTATGTTTTGGAAGTCTGATTCATCCTTCATGCTTCATGTAGTGTATGTTATGTTGCACTAGCCATCTTTCCAGGAAGTTCCATCACTAAATAAATGAAATTGAGCATGTCTCTGCGTAGGTTTGGTCCTTCAGAGGTATTGTGGATTCTACAAAAGTAGAGACAGTCTCATGCCTATCTTTTGTAAGTCCAGGACACCATGGTGTCTTGGGCACAGAATAATCACTGATGAGATGAATAGGTGCACCAAGTCAAGAGGTCCTTGAAAGATCTCCCATTAAACCTGTGGTATCCCCCTATTAGTCTACCTCACAGAACATGATTCTTAGGGGAAAGTTTCACAAAATGACTCTCAGGGTCTCCCTCTCTGTAGACTCCTAACTTATTGCAGCCTGGTTTCTCCTGGCCTTCATCCCATGATGTGTACCAGCTCAGTGTGTCTCCTTCCTGCTCTCTCCTGCTCAGCCCTCTCCCAATCCTCCCTCTATCTTTTTGATCTTCAAAGGAGTCACACAAGGAGCACATCTCCCTCCAGGCAGTATTCTCTGCCAGTCTTTTCAGATGACTGTATTTTCCTGGTCACAAAACGTCCCCAGTGTCCAACATCTTCTTGAGTAGGCATCTACATAAAGAAAGCAAGTCATTTCATGTGTACATTTCCATTAATAGATTGTCAGGATCAGCACTCCGGGGATCTTTTACAAGCTCAGTGGAAGTATTTGATAGCATCCTACATTAAAATATACTTTTTTTAAAAGTCTGTTAATTTAGTCAACATTCTTAGCCTATACATCAATGTCAAAGCAATGGAACAGCCAAGATCCTTGAGCACCGGTGGCCTTAATGTGCTGCTAGTGTGATGGTGATATTCTTAAATTTGTAATATGTCTTCACTCAGTGGTAGCTTGATTTCTTTTGAATGAGCTTATTTATTTTAAGACCTGGGTCTGTGGTCTGCACTGTTAATTTTGCTTTCATGTATAAAAAGAAAGCTGAGACAGCACAGGCCAGTGTCTATAATCATTTGAAGTTATAGTCCAAAGGTCAAGAATTATGGAAGGAATTTTAAAGAAAATCCATAAATTCGGGCAAATAGGGGCCAGATACAATGAATAAAGTTCTCTCAGAATACCACTGTTGCTTTTTTGAGCAAACATAAGTACACCTACCTCAGAAAACTGGCTTCTTGTGAATTAAGCTAGCAAGTCATCGGCCACTCAACACAGTGGCCGATTACTTGCTAGCTACAACACTGTGCTCCGAAAGACTGAGAACGAAGATGAAAAGAAAGCATGCCACCCTGTTAATAGTGTATATGGTAAGAGGAGCTGTCAGCATTGCAGCATTAGGAAGAGGGATTAGTCTTTCCATTATTCAACACAACTCATCTTTTTCATGCCAACAATGTGTTCAGTACTGTGGAAAACACCCAAAGAGTCTGTCCTCAAGTATGATCACGTTGAATGTTCAAAGGGAACTGGCAAAGTTCCTAAAACCTGGCCTCTTGCCTCTAGAGGACATTGTGTGTGGTATCGTTTCTCACACCCTACAAGTAAGGAAGGTCAAAAGAGAACAGGTGGGCCTCTTACATAGCTGACCTTCAAGGTCCATTCTGTAGGCATCACCTCATCATCAGGAGTAGGTACTGTCCTTCACTCTTGTTCTGTGTCCAGCAGCCAGGCACCACCCAGCTAAACCCGACCACATGCTCAGTTTCTCCATCAGCTCAGTCTCCCAACTGATTCCTAGGATGAATGAATGTACAGATGAAAGGTCTAAAGAGCCTGGTGCATGAGAGGTCTCAGCAAAGGTGAATTTGCCTTCCCTGCCTTCAGTACTTCCAGGAGGCAGTCTCTCTGCCCTCCCTCAGCTGGACATGCAGCCTCAGATGCTGAGTCTTGACTTCCCTTCCTCAGGGGAGCTGCTATAGAGCGATAGGCTAGCTTGCCTTTCTTCTGCATCCCACACAAGCAGAGGAGCCAATAGACAGGCATGGAGGAAGTTGGGGAAGAGCAGGAAACATCACTTGTGCACTTTCACCAGACACTGGCATGGCCGTTTTGTAGATATTAATGCATTTAATCTTCAGAAGGATCAGAAGCAGGGTGTTCTGCACATGAAGAGACTGAGATTTAGAGAAATCAAATAAGGTTTTAAAGTTCACACAGCCAGAATGTAAGGGAGGATTTTAGCCTAACACTTTCTGATTTCAAGGTCTTTGTTTTCACCCATGAAATTTCCTGAGAAAATAATACTAAGGCTCAGAAGACTTCTAACCTGGCTTCCAAACTCAAGAGACCTGGAAAAGAACCAAATTGGAAGAACACGATGGTTGTTGATTCAAAATTTCTCCCAAGCATTCTGACTGGCCACCAACATGTCACCACAAACGTCGAGGCTCCAGAAACTAATTTGATATTCCAAAAGAAAACATTGCCTTAAAAATACGCTAGTGACACAAAGACAAAACAAAAATAAATCTATTTTTCTGTGCATATTTTAAGTAAAGCCTCTTTTCCTTTAGCATTCAGTGTATGTGCCCGTGTGTGTATGAAAGGGAGAATGAGAGCAAGAGAGAGAGTTGAGAGGGACTTTAAAATGTCAACATTCTTGGTAGTGTTGGGAACCCAAACACAACAGTCTTAGGTCAGTGCCTGAGAACTAGTAAGGCAAAGAACTAGACAATAACCATAAACATGGTCCCTTTTAAAATTGATGTTGCTCGTGTCTCTGGCAGAATAGAAAACAAAGTCAAACAAAAACTATGGCTTGGCAACACTTCCAACTTTCAAGAGGGTTAAACAAACAAGAGTTTGGGTCAGAGAAAGCAATGGTCATTTTCAGAGATTTGGGATCAGCAAGACACATTTTGAAATATTTTGACAGAGCTCGGGAAGGACTGGAAGCTTCCAAATAAAGTAGTAAAAGATCATTTACCTTGTCCCAGTTAATTCTGTAGGAACAGAAACATTAAAAAAAAAAAATTCTTCTTCTTTATTGGTTAACAAAAAAGCCAACTATCAGAGGTAAGCAGCTAGAGTTTGAAGTAAGAGTCTTGTGCCTCTGCTCAAAAGATGCCACTGATTAGCCTCCCGTGTCGATAGGGCGGGTCCCTGCTGAGTGGGCTGATCCCCCAAGATCAGATCAGAGAGCATCGTCTTACCAGGGCCTGAGACTCAGGGCCACAGAGGGGCCGTTGAGAAGCTGTCCAAAGGCAACTTATGTTCCCTCATGGACTTGGCAAGCTCCAAAGGTCACATCTCAGCTTGACCTAAGACTACAGCTTCCTCCATGAACTTTAATTCCCCTTTCCTTGACTCCCTCCCACCACAGACTGCAAACAGCCCAGTTCAGTCTCCCACATCAAAGAATTCCTTTTATTAAAGCAGCAAGGCTATTCCTTTGGGTCCCTCTACCATATATGGCTTAGGAGAGGAAAGGCGGGAAGGAAAGTGCCTCGAATATTTGCTGTGTTAACTTTCAAAGGGCACCCTGTTTGCAGAGGGGTTATCTTGTGTCCACAAGCTTTGTTTTCCCTGGGCCTGAAACAGGAGTTTGATGAAGTGAGCCTGGATCCCTTTGACTACCACAGAGATGCTTTTCTGAGGGCACCTGTGACAAATTAATTTTTTAAAAAAAAACCATGTGCTTCCAGGTCACATGTGAAAGAAAGAGGATACCTGGAAAAGTCTTAACCGTTTTGGATGGAATGAGGGACCAAAGTTGCATATGTTCTTTTTAGCTACTGATAAATAACAGCGGAGGAAACCACCGGGGTTATTCTACATTGGGATGCTGATCTATGCAAACGATTTCAAACCAAAAACAGGAGCCTCCTTTCTCTAAGGAAGCTCTTGGATTTCCCATTCTTTTTCCTCTCCAGTCTATATGGCATGAGCACATAGAAAGTATTCAATGAAGACTTGTTGAATTTAAAGGAATTAAAATCAAAGCATGGGCACAGGTTTCCAAGAGGAAAATAAACATCTCGTTCCTCATTCCAAAACCACAGGGACACTTTACTACAAAAGTACCTCAGAAGCACGTACATAAATCCTCCATTACATGGCATGGTTCTCTGTTTTGCTAAATTCTTCATGGGTGTGCCTCTTTCCTGTCAGGATTTCCTACATGTAAAAGAGAGCACAAAAATTCCCAATCATCTCTGGTTCTTCCCTTGTGAGGAAAAGGTCCTAGAAATAATCCTTGATTTCCCACTTTGGAAGGTGTATACTAAAATTTTAACTATGAAAGCAAAGAAGACACACACAAATCACTGAACCCTTTTCTATCCTCAGTATCTTCTGGTTGACTCTTGGAAGTAACATTAAAGATAAAAAACATCTAGATCTGAAAATTCATGTTTGTTGTCTTCAGTCAATCTACTTTCCTCCAAAATATTTCCAAAACATCTAGGAGCCTAGACTCCTGACCCAAGTTTCTGCCTTTCCCTTGCTGGTTTATCAACGAGTGTTTATATCATGCCGTCAGTGTGAGGAGTTGGGCTGTCAGAGACAGCTCTTCTAATTTGCAAATAGTAAGACAGTCGCTGTCCAAGCAAAGAGCCAAACAAAATGCTCACATATTTTAAAGAAGATTATTGATGCAATTGTCAAAATACTTCTGACTCAAGACAAGCAGAGTATTTTTTTTCAAAACCATTTAAATTACCTTGTATACAACTTCCTTAAAAAGTGAATAATTTAAAAGGGCCCTAAATCAGGGGTCAGCAAACTACGGTCCACAGGCCAAATCCAGTCTGCTACCTGTTTTTGTAAACAAAGTTTCACTAGGATATAGTCTATGACGGCTTTCACTCTACAATGGCAGAACTGAATATTTGCAACAGAGACTATACTGCCCATACAAGGCCTAAAGCATTGACTAGCTGGCTGTTGAGTTTCCCAACCCCTGCCCTAAATTATTTCACAGGCTTATTTTCAAACAAGTGGTCTCTAATTGTTTATCTCTACCTAATACATCTCATGCCAGGAAAGTATCCAAAATCGCAATTTCTCTTTATAGAAACAGAGAGAACACTTGATCTTCATACTCAAGGAAAATAGTTTCTTGCCAATTCTAAAATCAACACACAGAACATAGTTTTTCTTTAAGTTCTGGGATAACAAAACGTGCAGTTTTGTTACATAGGTATACATGTGCCATGGTGGTTTGCTGCATCTATCAACCCGTCATCTAGGTTTTAAGCCCCGTATGCATTAGGTATTTGTCATAATGCTCACCTTCCCCTTGCCTCCCATCCCAACAGGCCCCAGTGTGTGATGTTCCCCTGTGTCCATGTATTCCCATTGTTCAATTCCCACTTATAAGTGAGAACATGTGATGTCTGGCATTCTGTTCCTGTGTTAGTTTGCTGAGAATGATGGCTTCCAGCTTCATCAATGTCTCTGAAAAGGACATTATCTCATTCTTTTTTATGGCTGCATAGTTTTCCATGGTGTATATGTGCCACATTTTCTTTAGTCTATTGTTAAGCGTTTGGGTTGGTTCCAAGTATTTGCTATTGTAAATAGTGCTGCAGTAAACATATGTACGCATGTGTCTTTATAGCAGAATGATTTATAGTCCTTTGGGTATATACCCAGTAATGAGATTGCTTGGTCAAATGGTACTTCTGGTACTGCAGGTCAAATGGTATTTCTGGTTCTAGGTCCTTGAGGAATCGCCACACTGTCTTCCACAATGGTTGAACTAATTTGCACTCCCACCAACAGTGTAAAAGCGTACAGAACACAGTTTTAAAGGACAGCTATATTTCTCAAAATGTTTGCTCAGAAAGGAGAGTGAGCTTTCTCCTGCTAATATATGCTATGTTGGGTAAGACTTGGAGGGAGCTCAGAATCAGAAAACTTACAAGGAAAGTCTATCAATGTAAAGTGTGAAAGGGGTCACTGGACACAGGTGTGCTTAGGTGACAAAGTGTCTGAAGCAGCAGAGTGAAGCCAGACAACTGCCTTCACTGATTCCCTTTGGCAGAACAGGAGCTGCTGCACCACTCATACGTCACATCTCATAGGCACTTTCATCAGGATCAAGATGAACTCTGGAACAGATCCCAAACCCCAGAGACTAAGCATAAACAGGGCTGATATGGAAGCCCTCCGTGGCAAGACCCAGGCCCCTTCCATCTTATTGTTCTGGCATCTTTAGTTTGTTGCCCTCTTTCACATGGCCCAAGAAGGCCCCAGCATGTCTGCACTCAGTTCAGAGGGACAGGAGGGGTGGGGCAGGGAAGAGGCAGCACAGGCCAGAACTGAGTCACTTGGGGATGAGGAGCTGCAGGAGAGGCTGACAAATGTCGTCTTTTATTGTAGGAAGCCGTGGGCCCAGATAAAATTCAAGCATCTGGTGCTTGAAGGACTGGTACCAAGAGACGACTAGCATCCTCTACTACAATGAAGAAATATTGCCTCAGGATGAATGAGTCTAACGTATCATTTCTTGAGAAAAGATGTGAACTGGGAGAAGAAATAACGAATTCTCTAAGGGGAAAATGAAGGCACCATCATCTTTGGAGAAAATATCCAAAAAAGAGGTGAATGAGCCAGCAACAGACTTCCCCAAACTTCTCCTGGGACCAACACTACCTGATACAGTTTTGGGCTTGTTTGTTTTGTTTTGTTTTTTCCAAAATTCATATAGTCCCTAGTCTGGTTCCAGATCAAAGTGCATGACCTTCCTACTAAACTTCAGATTGTGTCTGGCGTGGGCTACCAGCCATCATGTGATGTCCTGCTGTGCGTCTGTGACACAGAAGTGCCAGCACAAGGCAGAATAACCAGGAAGCTCACTTCCAAAGCCATTCACACGGGGTGAGAGCACAGTGCTGCCTCAGCCAAAGCTCGGACAGCTCTACCCAGTCTGCAAATCAAACGACAGGAAAGAGGTGGGCAGACCTGCTCCCCCCACACCCAGGATTCACCAAACCTGTGCCAGACGAAACAAAAACAAAAGGAAAAATGAATTCAGACACCTGTGGCAAAGAAAAAGGTACAGGCTGACCCCACATTCCATTTATTTCAGGCTTCCTCCAAGCCACTGCTTGTCATTTTGAAGGTTTACTTGTCAAACTGCACATAGTCCATTTCTCAGCCATACCAAAAAGAGAAAAGAAAAAAAAACAGGACCCAAAAATGAAATCCATCTTTGCCAAAGGGAGTTGCACCGTCCTGTGTAGCAGCAGGCACAGGTGCTGCTGGTCCAATCCAAGTATGGGAGAGAAAGAAATTTGTTATCCAGCTTTTCCACATTGTGCCACTGACGGGGAGACCCTTTTCATGTTTCCTGTGAGGAGATCCCTCAAGTGGGGAAAGAAGGAAGGTGCGGTTAAGTTTTCCTCTGCCCAGGTGACAAACGCACCTGGCCCTGTCACGCTGGCTTCCCGAGTGGGTGCTGCACATTCTGAGAAGGAGAGATGTGACTACATGAATCTCAATGCCCCCTGCAGCTCTCCAAGCTGCTAAGCCCAGAGAGATGGTCGAGGAGGAGAACTGCACCTATCACCCAGCACCTGTGGAGTAGCCAGAACCAAGGCCAGCCCTTGATGAAATCTTGGAGTTTTCTTTTAATTGTCTCAAGTTTACTTTCAGTGTCCTTTGCCCTCCGTTTTGCACCCTTCTCTGAGGAATCCCAGACTGCTTATCCACCACCTCGCCCACGCAACTCTTATCAGTACTGTCTGAGTCTAGACTTCCCTCAACATCCTCCGTTATGAAAATGCACGTGCTGTGCCTTTCATGTTACTGAAGAAAAACGGTCTGTGTTAGAAAGATGATGATAAAAACACTTCCCTGAATAACTCTTGAGTCACAGAGGAAATCAAATTTGCAGTTTAAGAGTTTTTAGAGGGGAAAAAAAGGGACATTTACGAAACTGTATATCAAAATGCATAGTCTGCAACCAAAATTTATTTAGAAAAAAGTTGCGATTTTATACATGCCTTAAATATTGAACTAAAAAGAATTGAAATAAGCTGAGCAGAAAAATTGAAGAAAAATATTAATGAATAACTTTAAGAGAAAAGAGATACATAACTATAACTAAAAAATTAATATTACAAGGCAATAATGCATATAATTCTACGTTATTTAAATTC
The DNA here is from genome assembly GCF_003255815.1 of Theropithecus gelada. Classification (NCBI taxonomy): domain Eukaryota; kingdom Metazoa; phylum Chordata; class Mammalia; order Primates; family Cercopithecidae; genus Theropithecus; species Theropithecus gelada. The sequence continues at coordinate 14,758,543 of NC_037674.1, forward strand.
TACACGTTTTAAAGTATTAGAAAATTTTCTAGAACATTTAAATGGACAAAATGACTGACTGAGGTAGAAACATTAATATGCTAAATGAAATTGGAGGAAAAAAAGTTTAAAATAATGATAAAAAATTACCAGGCTAGATGGTATGTAATTCCTACGCTTTTGAGATTATTTCAGAGAATTTGGAAAGATGGCAAGGTTTTTATTAATCTTAAAAAGTTAGAAGAAGCCTGATATTCAAAACTTGGCAAAGTCAACACACACATACACATCACATCACACAGACAGGCCACATACTATAGACACCATTAATATAATGTATAATATATAGAGATCATAAATATGTCTTTCAATGTGATCAATCTAAGTATTAAAAGAATAATTCAAAATGGTTAAGTAAGTTTTACTCCAAGGATACACAGATCTTTCAGTGTTAGGAATTCTATTTGTATAATTCATTAGTAGGTCAAAGGAAAACAGATGACCAGCTCAACAAATGCCTAACGGACATTTCACAAAACATAACTTTCATTTCTCCATTTTAAAAAATTAGGCTGGGCATGGTGGCTCACTCCTGTAATCCCAGGACTTTGGGAGGCCGAGGTGGGTGGATCACTTGAGGTCAGGAGTTCCACACCAGCCTGGCCAACATGGTGAAATCCTGTCTCTACTAAAAATACAAAAAAAAAAAAAAAAAAGAGCTAGGTGTGGTGGTGTACACCTGTAATCCCAGCTGCCCAGGAGGCTGAGGCAGGAGAATTCCTTGAACCCCACCGGCGGAGGTTGCAGTGAGCCAAGATCATGCCTCTGCACTCCAACCTGGGTGATGGAGTGAGGCTCTGTCTTAAAAAAAAAAAATTATAGTGAAGTTGGAAAAAGGCATTTCTTAAAATGATAGTCTATCTACTGAAAACCAACAAGCTAAAATAGTTGAGGCACTCCCATCAAAGTCTCACATTAGACAATGATGCCTGCCACCACACCTATTATCATACATTGTTTCAGAAGCTCTATTATATATTGCTAGAAAATAAAAATTGTCAAATGAGATATTAATATTGGAAAGAAGAAGATAAAAGTAACATTCTCCGCAGAAGATTGGATTATTCATCTGGAAAATTTATGAGAATCAACTAAAAGACCATTAGAATGAATACAATTTCGTGACAGAGGCCGGTTAGAAAATAAAACGCAGTATCTCCTCAACACACTTGCAATAACAAATTTAAAAATCAGACAGAAAAATCCATTTAAAAAGTAATAAAGAGAAGCTAGCTAAGAATAAACTCAACAAGAAATGTAAAATACCTATTTTTTATTTAAAAAGAAACTGTAAATAACTGAAGGAAATAAAAGGAGAATTGAACTCATGCATAAACGCTCAATACTCAAGATGAAAAAATACCGAAAGCATGCCATTATTAATAAACTGAACAATAAATATTACACAAGTCCATCCAAACCCCAACAAGCTGCTGTTTTTGTTATTGTTTCAGTTTTGTTTTGGTTTGGTTTTTTCAGATGGAGTTTCGCTCTTGTTGCCCAGGCTGGAGTGCAATGGTGCTGTCTCTGCTCACTGCAACCTCCGCCTCCTGGGTTCAAGCGATTCTTCTGCATCAGCCTCTCTAGTATTTGGGATTACAGGCACCTGCCACCATGCCCAGCTAATTTTTGTATTTTTAGTACAGATGGGGTTTCACCATGCTGGTCAGGCTGGTCTCAAACTCCTGACTTTAGGTGATCTGCCCGCCTCAGCCTCCCAAAGTGCTGGGATTACAGGCATGAGCCACCACGCCCCACCTATTGTTTTGAATTGTTCTTTGCTGTGGCTATTAAATTTTAAAAAATGAATATGATATTCATGGTGAAAAATATATATGAAGTAACCATAAAAATTATGAAAAAGACATATAATGAGGGAGGACTTACACATGCCACGACCTATAATTGGAATGTTAAAACGATGTGTTGCTGGTGCAGGCTGTAAGGCATATACAATTGTTTATGATATTTTTATTCCCAAGTAAGTCCCATTCTTTTAAGGGAAATAGATATAAAAATGAAAAAGCTTGATAAAGTACATATTAGTTATAATATTAAATAAAAATATGAACATGAAGTGCTGTAGGGTTGCAGGAAGGGGCTCCCCACTCTGCCTGTGAAACACATAAGCTGGTATATGAAGCCAGAGTGGGGCTCTCTGGGGGAGAAAGGTGGCAGGGCTCATCCAAGCTTAGGGAGGGTCTGAGGATGTGTGGCTTTCAAGAGAGAGCCATGGGACTGTTGAGTTTGGCACCCATTGGGGAACCCTGCAGGCTAGGAAGCTGGCATGGGAATCTGCTGCCAGACTGGGGAGGGATTTGAATGTCTTTGGAATGCAGTCACCCAGGGATCTAAAAGATTTCTTTCTGAGCAAATTTAGGTGCCCAGGAGCCATGTTCAGAAGTTGTGATTTGCTTCACCATTTGTTTAGGGTCACAGTCAGGGTTGAAAGCCACTGTTGTAGGTTATGGGGAGCTTCTGAAGCAAAGAGTTTATGTGATTTAGGCTACTCTGGCAGCTGCATGGAACTATCCTGGGGGAAAGGACCATTGAAACAATGGAGGAAATTAAGACCCAGAGAGAAGAATACACCTGCCTAGGCTGGCACCATGACCCACCTGTAGCATGGGTCTCCGAACTCCCAACTCAGTGTCCTTCACTCTGCTGGATGGAATTTCTAAATGCTAGCAGGCTGTGGCTAAGGTATGTGAGACCCAGCCAGCAACAATTACATGCTGACCTGATAGGACAGACTCTGACCACCTCTCACTGCAAAATAATCTTCAGGAATTAAGGGTGAGCCCTTTTTATGAGGACAAATGTTGAAGAATACAGAGAAGGTTAGCATGAAGGCTCTGCAGATCCTCCTCAGAAATCACATATTTACAAAGCAGCAGGAGGAACAAAACAGGATTCCTCAAAGTGACATGAAGACTTTATCTATTTTCATAGCATGAATGGGCAAGATGGATATGAATCTCTAAATCTGCTTTCTTCTTCCCTTTCCCAAAAGGCCTGGGTCACTGAAGTAAAGAGTACGTGTGTGTGTGTGTGTGTGTGTGTGTGTGTGTGTGTGTGTGTGTGTGAGAGGATTCTGTGTACCTTTGAGATTCCTTATGAGATTAGAAAAGAAGTCCTTCAGAAATCCAGAAGCCTCAGTTATCCTGCGTCTCCAACCTATACCCACAAATGACAAAGGAGTTGTGACCACCAAAATCTATCCTATTCAGTATTTGATTTCATACTAACTATGCAGGACCTGAGGAAGATTTCACAATATTCAGAACATGGTATTTTGTCACTTGCTCTTAAATTTCTATCAGATGAGTCAGAAATATTTTCCTAAAAATTATTTCATTGCTGATAAACTTGACATCATTCCCCTTATCTAAACCCCACATTATAGCATTAACTATAGGGAAGCCGTAACTAATATCATTGTTTTGGAAGGGCAGGAAAAAAAGAAAGGACAAGAATGGAGAGAGGAAGGAAGGAAGAATGCAGGAAGCAGGAAGGAGAAAACAGGCTGCCTCTTGACATTTTCCCCTTAATGTGCAATATTTGAGAACTAAGTATTTTCCAAAATGATATTGATGACAACAAATAGACAAGGCCAGAGTAGATAGGAAGCCAGTAATCTCAAGGTGATCCTAGATCTAGATGCAAATTCTGTCTTCTAGGATCAGACTCTCATCTCAGAGTGGTGATCAATAATCCCACCATGAGGATACGTGGTTGGTGCTAACCTGGATCTGGAAAAAAAAATGAAACATCAACTATCCCTTGAATTCTCTTATCTGGGAGTCTAGAACTATACTATCATGACAACAGCATGTCCATAATAACTTTAAAGCCTAAAAGTACAGGGTACAAAGGGTTCTAAATATTCAACAACATGGGAAGTGTAGGATAAAATCAAACTCAACCAAGGCTCTGTTACCCCTACCTACCCTAGTGGGAGTCCCCAGTTTCCCTCACTCCCTTCCCCGGTGCTCTCCAAGGCCTGAAATTATCACTTATTCTTCTACACATGGCCAGCCACAGATGGGATGCAATCAAGACAATATTTAGGGCAATTAATACAATTGAAGGAAACTTACTGAGTAATGTCCTCCTGTTTTTTAAAATCACTTCAAAAGGCAGAACACTCATCATGCCTGTGCACATTTTTCACATTCCCCCATATTTAGAGTCACCCTGACTGCCCCACATTGCTGCCTGCTCTTCAATGTGGCTTTTAATGATACAGTGTTATGTTCATGAGCACGAAGAAACATCTGGGTGCCAATTCTGCCTTCACCACTTGCTAGTGTGCAATCTAGAATAAGTTAAACTTTCTGCACATCGTTTCTCATTTAGACAATGAGAATTCTTACCACATACGATGATTTTCAACGATTAAATAAGATCATACACGTGATACACCTTAGCACCTGGCATCTGGTGCCTGTTATGAATATATGTCAATGGTTTTCAAATTCCAATTGACATAAGAATCACCTATAGTTTGATGAAATACAAATTCCCAGGTCTCAAGCCCTCTGATTCATTTGATACAAGACTCTTCTTGTATCTTCCAGGAATATTCATTTACAGAAACAATGACATACGTCCAGGTGGTCTGGAGGTTACCTTCTGAAAAACCCTCCTACCAGTGCTGCTACCTATACAAATACTTCTCTGATGGCCTGGAGTGGCAACAGGTGGGCAAGTCAGCCCCTCAAAAGCCCTAGGAGAACTCCTAATCTGAAAGTATTCCTATTAAGGAAGTCCAGATTCCAATTTTCAGAAGAGGTGAAAAGGTAAGAGCCCAGCAACTTTTGAGATCTTTTCCCCAAGGCCGTCAGTGACAGCCAGGGAAAGGGTGCCAGTTTCATCCTCTTATCTCCATTTATTTAGTGAAGTTATTTTGCTCCGTTGCTACCAGGAGCCCAGCTTAATCCCAATCTGCCCATTATGTTGACATTTCACATCTCAGTGGAGAGGACGTTTACTGCTTTCCCAGTGGACACTGGGAAACAGAGCACTGTTTCCAGCTCCGGACACGCATTCCAACAGGAGCGTCAGACTCTATTTTACAGAGCCTGCTGCTGGGGGAGATGGCAGAGCATGTGCATTTCATCGTTGAGATTTGGTTTTTCTCACACTCTCTCTCAAGAATTACAGAGCTGCACAGTGCTTTCTGCTTGGAATGCTCCCAATTGCAAAGTCCTTACCAAAAGGGAATGAGAAAAAGATCTGGTAAAAAGAATCCAGGAACAAACATTCATAATGGTGATACAGAAAAGTAGATTCCAACAAGCTGGGACCCAGGGAAAAGTAGCATTATCTGGGATGGGAGAGCCTGTAAACAGCTTCTTCGTGTACTGAAAAGTCCCTAAGCTGTGGTCCCTTAGACTCCTCAGCAGACTGGAAAAATGCTGCCTCCCTGGGGCTCTCTGAGGGATGGAATTGATTCAAATTCCTGCTGTTTTCTGGTCTTAGCTGTGGTAGAAATGGCCCCAAACCCAGCTTCCTGGCAGAATTTTATTTGTCTTATCTAATTTCCTCAGTAGTTGAACAACCAAGAAATCCTGTCCTGGCATCACCTGCAAGGGTGACTTTAGTGATGATCCTTCATGTCCTCACATTGGCCTTTGGTTAATCCATCTATCAACCAAAGCAAATCATGAAGTAGCTCACCAAAGCACATTAGAACTCAAACACTCACAAAATTATGCAGAGAGAGAGTAGAACTGAAGATTTTTAAAAATCATGTTCTTCTTTCGTTAGTCCATATTTTCATATTTATAGACCTGATAATGTTTTGCTTAATATTTTAAAATTTTAAAAATTACTTTAAATGAGGTAGCATTAAAAATGAAAATTTTAATTAAAAACTTTAACTTAAGATTCTGTAATAACAAACTAAAGATTAAATTTTTCTTTTTAAAAAATGAGGTAGCATGGCACAAAGATTAAGAACATAACACACTTTAGAAGTATGGGTTCAGTTACACCTGTTTCTGCTGCGACTAGCTGAGCATTTTGGAACAAGTTATTTAATCACTTTAAACTACCCTTTCCTCATCTATAAAATGAAGATAATATTAGTACCTATGTAATATGGTTTTTGTGAGGAATAATGCAATCAGTGTGAAGTACTTATACAGATGCTCAATAAATTGCACACTGGTTTTATTATTGGTAACATGGCCTCTATGTATAGATACACCATCTGTCAAGTAAACACTTAACAACTTGTAGTCCCAAAAGTAGAATGATTTATCTGGCATACCCATGTCACAACACACATACTCATGCATTCTCACTGAGTCCCCTTGCTATGACAGCACACATCTGTAAGAAGGTTAAAGAGGTGGGACATGAGATCTACGGAGGTAGTTGTATCTCATGAGCCTATGCAAGAATTGAACCCATAACCCTGTGCTCATTAGCACCTCTTGCCATCGGGCAGGAGTCAGACAGACATTATGAGCACTAGTTATCTGAAATCTGTGACTGTGGAGATGGGTTCTATGACTTTGCATCCCTGGAAATCTGGATTTAGGAAGGATCTCAGACACTTTAAGCAATTAGCAACTTTATCAATGACAGAGATTACACACACACACGCACACACACCAGAAAGTTTAATAGAAGTATTGCAGGGACTCTCTTGATCACATACATCTCACTAGAGAGTTGGCTGCACTCTCACCTAAGGAGGGATTCTCCCATCACTCTTCAATGGGCAACAATTGACAATCGTTGTCATGGTGAGCAACTGTAACTGATGACAGTATGTTACAGTAGAAAAATATGATTATCTTGATCTAAATAAAACCAGTAAGAAAATCAAATCTTATTTTGTTTCTAGCGCGTGCACACACACACACACACATACACACACACACACAGGGCTCTACGGACCTTTGCATCACACCAGCATCTTTGATGCCCTCTCCCCAAGAATAACAAGGGGTCTCAGGCTCACAAGATGCAACTATCTCAAAAGATCTCATGGCCAATTTCTGTAATCTTCTTACAGATGGGTGCTGTCATAGCAAGGGGTTCAATGAAAATGTGTGAGTATGTGTGTTGGGGGATGAGTATGCCAGATAAATCATTTTACTTTTGGGACTACAAGCTTTTGAATGTTTACTTGACAGATTTTGTGTCTTTATACATAAAGAGGGCAGATTACCACTTTTTCTGATCACAAGTCAAGTCTTCTGCCATGTGGTATCTCCTACTTTTCTTCCACTTCTCTCATACCCAGCCTCTACCTGAATGGTTCCTGAATATCACTTTCTCCTCTGTGGTTTCTATTGAGCACTGCAGCCACCTCCTTGGAGGACCACCTATGCAGGGACCAATATATTGAAATTCTCAAGTTTTCAAACCAGTATCCTCTGGTGTCCTCAGTCCACAAAAGCCACACCGTGTTCCACATAGACATGAGATCCACACCTCTTTTGTGGACAATCCTTGCCCAGCTGAAGACTAACACAATACCGTTGTGTAAGGTTGGCTTACAGAGAGTTGAATGAAAGACTCCATTTTCACCATCTGTCTCATTCTCCTGGGGCTAAGGCAGTACTCCATGAAAGGTTGGGCAAGAAAAAAAGCCAAGTACTATACAGTGTAAACAATTCAAAAGCCTTCTCCTCCCCTCTGAAAGCCAAAGATGCATGCTCTTTCACTAGATCAAGCATATCTGATTTCCTCTCCCCTTAGGACGAGTTGTCTCCTAGCAGCCTCATCAAGCATTCACGCAAATACATTCCTTGCAGACTTTGTCTCACCAGGAGTCCTCACCTGTCTTCCAGAAATGAACACTGCTTAAAATCAAACTGGCACCTCCCCATGCACAAACATACAAATAAACTTTTCCAGCTCCTTTGCTTCCCAACTGATTTCTCAAACTCTGAATATGAACACCATAAATGAACAGATATTCACTATCCCCAAAGCCCATCATTTTAAAGGTGTAAACTAGTAAATAAAGGGCTGGGGATTTAGCATATGGTTTCTCAATGAAGTGTTGAATATAAAGCTGCTATGATACAAAACTGTGCCTTACTACTCACCCTGCCTTTGGCAGGGGCACTGCCCTGACCTCCGTGTCTTAACCCAGCAGTGGCCTGGCCCTCAACACCTTTCAAAACATACCTTAGATTCAACTCCCACAGGCCCCAAACTCCTAAACTAGCCAGTTCCTCTCTCATTGTGAGAGGGAACTGATGAAATAATCCTCTCAGCTTCCATTGTTACCTTTAAACAGAGTACTCTAGAGTAACAACTTAACCTAAAGATCCTTTGGATGAGGTTCCATGCAGGGGATGGTGCAAGGCTAGATCAGGGAGGGATGGCCTTTCCCAGAGGCCCACCAACCTCCACATTATGACGGCAGAGCCCTGTCCTATTATTTTGATTTCTTCCTTCTTACGCCCAGCAGCCTTTTAAGAGAAAGTGAACAAAAAAAATCACCAAAACAAGCATTCGGTTGTTTGGTTTTACTTTTGGTGGTTTTAATTTCAACTGGTACTCTTATGTATCCCGTGTTCCTGGCCCTTGTCATTTTTCCTATGCCAGGCACAACTTGAATAATTCTGATATTTGAATGAACTCTCCAGCAAGTCCAGAGCTGTGGAGCTTTGGCCCTTCTTTCTCTCCTGCATCCAGTACTTTCACTCGGATGGTCATTATATAAATAGGAAAATATTTAGCTCTGGTTTCCTGGAATCTTCGTGTAACCAGATCTGCAGGTGTGTGGAAGATCAAGGCCTTTGTGTGAGTCCACATAAACATATGCTCCAAAGAAAGAAACTAAACCTCCCTCTCCTTGACCCTAGAGCCAGGACTTTTTTCCCTTCACTAGGCAAAACCCTTCACACTTGTCACAAAAGGTTTCCTGAACCTTGCAGAGGGAGTCTCACACCAGCATGTGCTGACCCACCACTGAGCCAAGCATCACGGCTGAAGAGAATGCTCATCTTTGAGATAACTTACAAAGACCAAAAAAGTACTGATTTTATAAGAAGATAATCCTCATTAATGTATTTTTTCTTTTTCTTTTTCAACAGCCAAGTGTACATGTATAATAACTTCAACAACAGAAGTATCTAATAGCAATTCTCAGCCAGTCTCCCCCCCAACACACACAGAGCTTTCTGGAATATTTTAATCATATAACCAGAAAATGTGTACTTCCGTTTCACTGACCTTTGTCAAGAATTCATGTAAAAATGGTACTTAACTTCTGTGAAACAATAACTCGATTCAGTGTGGGGTTAGAGGTATAGATTTCTAAGCTTCTGGGCTATTGTGAGGTTTAGATGACTCTAAGTCTTCTAATCATTTGTTTCATCAAATTATTTTCTCAAAGTCTACAAGGGTCATACTAGACCAAACCTAAAAGTTTCTTCTAAATTTCTAAACAAGACTTGAGAGGAAATTTGAACTCACAGCTCCAGCCAATACCTTCCTTCTGCCCTTCAGTCTTCATTGCATTCTTCTAACATAGTAGCTCAGATTCCATTTGTCTGTGAATGGCAGAAAACCAAAAATAGCAGTGTCTAAAATAATATAAAAGTTGACTTATGTCTCTGTGTAAGAGGTTCAAGACTGGCCTGGTTCTTCACAAAACCAGAGCTCTAGGTCCCTTTTAGCTCACTGCCCCACAGCCTTGGCTTCATGATCCAAGATGGCAGCTGTTACACTTCAGGAAACAGGTGAGAGACAAAGGGCATCTCATGTTGTCTCTTAAGAATTTCACCAGGACCGTTCATGTGACATTTCTGCTTAAAATCCCAGTGAACAAAACTTTGTTCCCTGGCCAAACCTAGATATGAGAGAGTCTAGGAAATGGTATCACCATTCTGGAGATTACAGGTCCAGTCAAAAGTCAGAGGCTCTCTCATCATGGAAAAAGGAGAGAATAGATATTAGAGGATTTCTGGCAATCTCTTTCACATGACCAGCTATTCTCATACATTTTCAAATCACAGTGAATTTTGAATTAAGAGATGAGGCTGGCTGAAAGGCCAGCAGTAGATCAGAGCAGCAGGTGGCAGACTGTGTGCTGAGAAAGAGAATGAGCTGAAAGAGAAAAACAAACAGAGCTGAATGCAAGGGCATGAGTGAAGAAAAGAAGCTGATAGTGAATTTAAGAATTATTGAGAACCTAACGAGACATCAAGCCCTAAATCCACAGTATTAAAATGTTGATAACAATTCAGAAAATGCCAAATAAATCAATGGAACAGAACAGAACCCAGGAATAGTACCAGGTCTATGTATGAAGAAGGATGGCTTATCTAACAATAGTTTGATGACAAATGGCTATCCATGTGGAAAGAAATAGATTTGGATCACTTTCTGTCTTAGCTTGGGTATTTTAGAAACAGTACCTGTAGCAAGGCTTAAGTGCTAGTATTTGTTACAAGGTGCAACTCCAGGAAAGGGTAAGGGAAGAGAGGTGAGATAAGGAAGGATGAAAGGCCAACATGAGGCAATGGATACTGAGACGGCCACTGCTTTATGAAGAGACACAGCTGGTCACACAGCCAGGCAGGACATCCACAAACCCACTACATAAAAAACAGTGCCTCTAATCAGCCCATTGGAAGAACACATGGAGGGAGAGTTTATCTTCTGACTTCCTCCTCTCTGCTCTTACCCATGGGAGTTAACCCTCCTGGCTTCTGGGTTGTGTCCCCGGCCAAGCCTACAACTTCTGGGGATACCAGTTATACTCCTTTCCTAGTCTGGGAGTGAAGGAGAAGCCAGAGACTCAGGCTCCAAATGCGAGCCTCGAAGACGGTACAAACACTGCCATGACAGCTGAGGTGGGGAGTGGCTGGGGTCCCAGAGACTGGTGAGGCTGAGAGAATACGCGAAGCCCAGGAGCTACATTCAATACACCACCTCACATTTTACACAGAAACAAATATCAAATGAATTCAATATACAAATATAAAAACAGTAAGAGCCAAGTAAAAGTAGGAAAAAATGTTTATAGATAATCTTGTGAAGAAATAGGCTTTCCTAAGTATAACTCAAATCTGAGATCATTTGGGATAATAAAAAAGGCAAGCTTGGCAGATTTGACTAAAACTGGAAAAAGGGACCTACATACACATAAAAGTAAAATATCAAATGGACAACATAGGTATTTGCAGCACAAAGAAATAGATAAAATATAAATATCAGTAAGCTCTAAAGAACTTCTACAAATCAATAAGAAAAACTAAGTGGAAAAGTAATGTGCCTAGACAGCAGACAGTTACCCCAAGATGACAACAGTCTAACCATCTAGTTTAAATAGATCCACAAGATAATCCTTTTCATAGTGGCCAAACTCCTAAAGGAAACTCAGATGGAAGAAATGCAAGCAAGCAAAGAGAAATAGTGTAAATACTCCACTGGATTTGATTACTTTATAGCGTGAGAACCAGATTTCCAAAGTTCCACTGAATGAACTGAAAAATTGCCCCGCAAGGTTTCATTTCTGCAGCCTTCACATAAGCTAAAATCCCAGAAGGTTACATCTATTCCAAGATAACTAGGCTTCATTGAATGTGTCTGTGTATAGCAAACTCCACCCAGATTGAATTCTGACACATTCATAGCAACAGCCATTTTGCCTGGGCACCCTGACTTCACATAATTCTGTACTGTTGATTTATATTGCTTCCCATAAAAAAATGTAGTTTTTTTCCACCATAATAGGACAACATTAAGCTATAGCAAAATAATGCCTTACATTTTATTGGCACTTTCTCAAAGCATTATCTATTACTTAATGTGATCATCACAAGAACATTAATAGGAGAGTAGGATTTTTTTAAAATATTCATTTGGCAGAGGAGGTTTTTAAAACACAGATTATGTAAAGGACACACCGCACATCAAAGAGTCAATTACTGGCAAATCCAGAACTAAATTCTAGGTGCCCACTAGCTTCCAATCTTCGGTGTCTTACATCAGATTTCAGTGTCTACTGAGCAAGGTGTAAGTAACACGATTCTACAAGCAGGGCAATGGGTTGTTTTCAAAATATATACCTTTAGGTATTCATAATGGAGTTTGGCAGCTTCAGAAAAACTAAGTTGTTTATATTCAGCTGTCTCTTAATAGCAAGAGCTAACTGTCCACATGCAGTCAGAGACGTTAGAATTTTTATTGAATGCCAAAGAACCCATCCCTTATTTAAATATCTTGAAATTGAGCCAGTAAATGTCTTCTGGTTATTAATTTCCATAGTCATATTCCCTTTAGTCCAGAAACTTGGGAAGGAAGAGGAGGAAAAATCCCTTTTCTCCTCCCAGGGCAGGATTACTAGTATCCACTATTGAGAAATCCATCTTCAGAACAGAAATATCCATCATTCAATGCTGATTGAGCAACAAAGTGTGAAGGGCCTTTTGCCAAGCCCCAGGCACCAGACACTGTAGAATCTCTTAGTGAGATTCTAAATTCAGCCGGGGTAGACATGATTGTCTTCCAATTTTGGCCATGATTGATAAAAGGGAAATATCAGTGGAAAAGTCAGAAATGTGAAGAGAATTTGACACTTCTGAAAGCTATTAGTTTGGGTTTGGTTTCTATTGGAAGTAAAAGTCAAAATCTCAAGTAAAATTTTACTTGGCTTATATCTTATCTATATTTCAGTTGGTCTACACCCAATAGTTTCTAGATCAAATTAATGATGACCAAGAAAATTTCCATTTAGGTTTTCACTCAACTATAAAGGGAACTAAAACAGAGCAGGGATTTTTGTCTGGTTTCTTGACTGAATTTTCCCAAGTGCCTTGAACACTGCCTGCCATGCAAGTGTTCAACAAAAAGTTTAATAAGTAAAATCTGTGGCAGGATATTTCTTTCTAATGTCACTTGGACCTTGAGTGAACAAAAGACTGAACCTCCAGTATGCTCTCATTTTTTCAGAACGTAGTTACACTTTTGTGAATTTGGGGTTATTGCCCCAGCAAAACTCTCCATTTGGAGAAAGAGGATGAAATCTCTTGAACTGAGCCAGATGTCTCTGATATTTTCTTGACCTTTGATTTGTTAAGATTTTGAAACAGGCCGGGCGCGGTGGCTCACACCTGTAATCCCAGCACTTTGGGAGGCTGAGGCGGGTGGATCACGAGGTCAGGAGATCGAGACCATCCTGGCTAACACAGTGAAACCCCGTCTCTACTAAAAATACAAAAAAATTAGCCGGGCGTGGTGCCGGCGCCTGTAGTCCCAGCTACTCAGGAGGCTGAGGCAGGAGAATGGCGTGAACCCGGGAGACGGAGCTTGCAGTGAGCCGAGATCATGCCACTGCACTCCAGCCTGGGCGACAGAGCGAGACTCCGTCTCAAAAAAAAAAAAAAAAAAGGCTTTGAAACATCTCATGCTTATTATTTTATATGAAAGTTTTAAGGTTTGCCTTCACTTTTTAACTAGGTCCAGTTTAAGAACAAAACACAGGTTACTTTTATTTTTGAGATGGAGTCTCGCTTTTGTCTCCCGGGCTGGAGTGCAGTAGCACAATATCGGATCACTGCAACCTCCGCCTCCTGGGTTCTAGCAATTCTCCTGCCTCAGCCTCCCAAGATGGGAAAACAAAAATAGAAATCTATTGGAAGAACACAAGATAGCCTAGAAAAATTAAGGGAAAATTGAAGAATGGATTCAGAAGGAAAGGAAATTAAGGTATTTCTGGGGATCTAGGGAACAAAAGCAATGGATAGCATTGCAGGGTACATCTGCTTGGGAAAAAGCCACAGTGATCAATCTGTTCAGTATTGGAATTCCAGACAGAAAGGCTAAAGAAGTGTGAGGAACTTGGAAAGAATCCCACCAGTACTGTAAACAATGGAGAAACATTGTGTACTTTGCAAACAGAGTGAGGCAGACAGGGAATAACACATATCCCAAAGTGGGTGACTATTACCAGCCTATTGGAAAATGGACCCTGAACAGGCAAGAACAGGTGTCCCTTACAACAGTGACTCCACAAGTACATGACCTGCAATTAGAAAAGCAAATTCCATCCTGGACAGAACATATAGCTGCCCTTCATGAAGGTGAGCACTGGTAACAGATCCAAATAGCAACTGGGAAAGTCTTTAGGAAACCAAATTAAAACAGTCCATTCAGCAGAATGTATACACAATTTGTTAAAATTGGTGTTGCATCAGGGACATGTCCCCTGCTCTGTGAAATGCAAGAGCTCTGAAATGTAAAGGCAAGGCACCCTATGTAAACAGAGACTTCATTTTACAAATGAAATTGTCAACAGAAGCAGATTCATATATTTCCCCATTACGGGCTTTTACTGGTACTTCATGTCTTTGGTGTTAATCAAAATACAGGAAGTCCCTGCTTTGCACGACAGCACAGGCCATAGAAATGACTGTGCAAGATGAAACCACGTAAAGTGATCTGAATAATCAATGAGGAAAATTATAATTATTCCACAGCCTTTAAAAAATGTTGTCAAAGCATGAAAAACCCCTCCTGTTGGTTATATATATGTAAATGAAAACATAAAATATGTATTTAGTACACTATTTAAATATTAGAAATAATGAGAATTGAAATATTTTATTTCTTTGTAAAAAAATGTTACCAACAGTAGTTTGAACAGGACTTGCCTTCTTTTTCTCATAGTACAATTAAGGAGTGAGCATCACTTCTATGCCTTGGCAAAGTGTCATGCTTCTTTCTAAATTTGGGTTAGTTTCCAACATTTTATCCTTTGTGCTTTCAATGTTGTGAAATATCTCCAAGAGTTCCTTTAATGTGAAGTGATTTCTTTTGACCATCACTTCCTCTGGGACATTTTCATCTTTTGCGTCACAGCCACTCTCCTCCTTTACGTGCCTAAGTCCATCTTTACTAAGTTTGTGAGTGTCTTGTTTAGAGTGTCAGCAGCGAGGTCACCAATTCCACAGTCAGCTATTTCTTCTAATTCCATTGACAGTTGATTCAAATTTTACATTCATCATTATCAAATTTTGTTCTTTGCTTTATTTTTATCTTTAGTGGCCAACTCCTATTTTCTAACATTCATTTTTATAAAATGTCACATGAATTTATTACTAGTGGCAAGGAGTTAACAGATTGGTGATGGATCATAAAGGGCATCTGTCATTGAGGTAGTGATTTCTGTTCTGCAGAGGCAGCAGCAAAGTCGTCTTCACGCAATCACTCATGGTTAATATACCATGGTAACCGAAATTTGAACCATGCTCTTAGGGACTGGCGTTATTGAAGCAAACTGTGGTAACTGAAATTCACACATATCAGAACTGTGCAAAGTGAGAGCTGCCTGTACCATGAAATATTCTGCTAGAAGCCTTTTAATGGGCCCTGACACCTCTTATGACTTCTTTATTGCCCTATTTTTGGGAAATTCTTAGATAGGAACACAAACATGTCTTATCAATATTTGCTTATAACTGTAACAGAGAGTAGTTGATATTTGATCACTGACTGCCTTGGAACTATCCAATAAATCTCATGTTTTACCCTCTTCCAAACAAGTTAGATTTTGGGACATCAATTTATTCTATCTGCAATGAAGCAAGATCATCTTTAGCTTCTGTCTATAAGGTTAGAACCAGTGAAACACTCCTCACCATTCGAGACCCAACTCAAATGTCACCTTCTCAATGAGCCTTTCCTACACCCATCAGTTAGCCACACATCTTGAACAAAGATTCTTGTTCACCTTTATGTCCTTTGTACCCAGCACAGTGCCTAGTCCATAGGAGATGCACAAATATTTCTTGAGTAATGATAAATAATTTATCTCAAACTTTTGTAAAAAGTGTCTTTTTCTGGTCAATAATGGGATGCTTCCCGGCATGAGATTGTAACTAAAAGGCCCAAAAGGAATAGTAGCCAAGAGACCCAGTTTGATGGCCTAGCATTTACATCCAAGAGTACAAGAATCTAGTTCCAAATTCTGGAGGGCCATCTTGGGTGTGATGGTCAGGACAGACTGGGGAAAGCCCCACTGAGTGGGTGTACGATCTGCATATAAATTTTGCTGACTCACGCTGGCTTCAGGGTTTGCAGTCCTCTCAATCCGTAATGGATAACACATAGGGGAAGAGAGTTATGAAAAAACAGTCATATGGTTCAGTGTATAGATCTGAGGAAAATACCTTTTAAATGAAATTGAGCCAAACATCTGTCTCTGTTTGCAAAGTGCACAATGTACTGTATGGACTAATCGAACTTTATAGCTCTCCTGTGTGATCTTGTACATTCCTAAAAACATGTTCCTCTCAGAGCTGTCACTTGTTGGAAATGTGTCACTGACCAGTCAGTGTTTTCTATACCACACATAATGAAATGTAAGTATCACACAAAGTCCATTTGGCCGAGCTCACAGGAAAGCATGAAACATACATTCCACATTATGCCTTTCTCTCACAAACACCTACACACATGTACCCACACAAAAATCAGAAACAAAGGCAAGAAGGTATTTGGTTCATTAGGCAAGTTACACAACACTCATTCCATTAAATTAATTCTTTTATCTGCAAATTCCCACAAATACTTAGTAAACTTCACCTGATGAAGGGGATTATTGTCATTTTACAGAAAACAAAGAAGTAAGGGTTTGTCCAATTGCACAATGGAAATCAGAAAAACCCAGCCCTCCTGAACCAGAAGTTCACACAGTTGTAAAAGCTATACAAGAGGACCGTAAGAGGCTGCATTACATCTTTGTATGTGTTGTCACCACATAGTCAAGCTCCCCAGAGTCAGGAGTCATGTGGATGTGTGTGTGTATACATTCAGGCACATGCATGAAGATGTAAGACGAGGTAGACACTCCCACATGGAGATTATAGCTTCAGCAAAGCATGAAGAAGGTATTGCGTGCCTAATGAGTGTGAGAGGCAGATATAGTCAGCAAGCCAAAGTGTGACATGATGGGAGAGTGGCAGAATTTAAATCCCGGCAAAGTCAACTACTATTTGTGAAGAGTTTCAAATGTTTCATCTCAAGAATAAAGTCTAGAGATAATCGGACCTACATCTCCAGATTTTGAAGGTGAAGTTATGTGAAGGCATTGCTTCTTATTTGAAGAAGCACTGTTCTGTTGCAATAGAGCAAGCATGCACTCTGGAGTTTTGTTGGTGGTGGTGGCGGTGGCAGTGGTGGGAGTGGTTTGGTTTTTTGGTTTTTTCTGGCAGAGACTATAGTTCTGATCTGGCAGGCCCAGTGAGAACTTTGCAATACGTATGGCAACAAGAATTCTTACCTAATCATGTTTTGAATATTATAAATCAGTAGTCCTTAAGGGCTTAATATATTCTTAGTAAAGCAGCCCTGAGACAAAGAGTTCTTGGTGTATAACACTTCACAGTAAGTTCAGAAAAAAGGATTTGCATCTATGTATTAACCATCAGGAAGATTGGCTCACACTCGGACTCTACTTTAAGCTACAGAGGCAAGGGCTCCATCAACAGACTCCCAGAAACCACCCAACAGGACTTCCATCCTCACAGCTCTGAAGATATGAGAGTGGTGGTGACCAGCTGTCCACGCAGGTACTTGAGGCCCAGCTGGGAAGAGAAGGCCTTGACCTGGCCACTGGACACTCAGTTTACATTTCATCCTGTTTGCCCAGAGCCTGATCACATTCTGCCTCATATCCATGTTGCACTCTTCACGGTTTACCTCTAGAATCTTCCGGAAGGGATGGACTGTGCCCCACAAGCTCACTGCTCTGCACACATCGGGCACAAAGTGGGTGTGTGAGTAGAAGGAAAGCCACCGAGAATCTTTTCTTTGTAAGAAATAAGAAATGTAATGCTCAGTGTGCCTTAAGAAACAAACTGAGGTCTTTCTATGAATGGGAGGAAACAACGCTCCTCAGAATTTTTTACATGTTTTGATATACATCTACGTAGTGAAATCATTACTATTGTGAAATGAATTAACATACCTATTGTCCCATATAGTTACCTTTTTTGTGATACCTAAAATCTATTCTCTTAGCAAATTTCCAGTGCTAACTATACTATACTATATAATACTAACTATAGCCCTCGTGCTGTACTTTAGCTCTCTAGACTTCTTTATCCTACATAACTGCAGCTTCATATACTGTAACCTACATCTCCCCATCCCCCTCCCTGCTGCCCATGGTAACCACTATTCTACTCTTTTTCTATACATTCAGCTTTTCTGGGGTCTCACCTGTAAGTGCAGTCACACAGTATTTTTATATCTGTTTCTGGCCGATTTCACTTGGCATAATGTCCTCCAGGTTCATCCATGTTGTTCCAAATGACAGAATCTTATTTTTTAAGGCTGAATAATATTTGTGTGTGTGTGTGTATAATCACAATTTTTTTAACTTTTATTTTAGGTTCAGGGGTACATGTTCAGGTCTGTTGTATAGGTAAATTGTAAGTCACAAGGGTTTGATGTACAGATTATTTTGACCCCAGGTAATAAGCATAGCACGTGTCAGGCAGTTTATTGATTCTCATCCTCCTCCCTTCATGCACCCTCAAGTAGGCCCTGGTGTCTGCTGTTCCCCTCTTTGTGTCCTGGTGTACTCAATGTTTAGGTTCACTTATAAGTGAAAACATGTATTCGGTTTTCTGTTCCAGTGTCAGTTTGCTTAGGATTAAGACCTCCAACTCCATCCACAATTGTTCAGAGGACATGTTCTCATTCCTTTTTATGGCTGCATAGCGTTCCACAGTATACATGTGCCATGTTTTCTTTATTCGGTCTACTGTTGATGGGCAGCAAGATTTCACATTTTTGCTGTTGTGAATAGTGCTGCAATGAACACACACATGCATTTGTCTTTATGGTAGAATGATTTCTATTCCTTTGGGTAGATGCCCAATAATGGAATTGCTGGGTCCAATGGTATTCTGCGTTGAGTTCTTTGAGAAATTACCAAACTGCTTTCCACAGTGGCTAAAACTAGTTTACATTTCCACCAGCAGCGTATACGTGTTCCCTTTTTCCCCACAACCTCACCAGCATATTTTTTGACTTTTTAATAATAGAGAACCTGACTGGTGTGAGATGCTACCTCATTGTGGTTTTGCTTTGAATTTCTCTAATGATTAATGATACTGAACATTTTCTCATGCGCTTGTTGGCCATGTGTATATCTTCTTTTGAAAAGCATCTGTTCATGTCCTTTGCCCACTTTTTAATGGGGTTGTTTTTGGCTTAAGTTCCTTATAGTCTCTGGATATTACACCTCCCATTCTGTAGGTTGTCTGTTTACTGATAGTTCCTTTTGCTCTGCAGAAACTCTTTAGTTTAATTAGGTCACATTTCACAATTTTTGTTTTCATTGCAATTGTTTTTGGCTTTGTTATGACATTTTTGTCAGGTCCTATATCCAGAACGGTATTTCCTAGGTTATCTTCCAGGATTTTTACTTTTACGTTTTATATTTAAACCTTTAATCCATATTCAGTTGATTTTTCTATATTTTTGTATAAACCAGTTTCAATCCTCTGCATATGGCTAGCCAGTTATCCCAGCACCATTTATTGAATAGGGCGTTCTTTCCCTGTTGCTTGTTGTCGTCAACTTTGTAGAAGATCAAATAGTTGTGGGAGTGCAGCGTTATTTCCAGGCTCTCAATCCTGTTCCATTGATCTATGTGTCTGTTTTTGTACCAGTACCATGCTGTTTTGGTTACTGTAGCCTTTTATTACAGTATAAACTTGGGTAACATGATACTTCTGGCGTTGTTCTTTTTGTTTAGGACTGCGTTGCCTATTCAAGGTCTCTTTGGCTCCATACAAATTTTAAAATAGCTTTTTTTCTAATTCTGTAAAGAATGTCACTGGTAGTTTGATAGGAAGAGTATTGAATCTATAAATTTCTTAGAGCCGTATGGCCATTTTAACAATATTGATTCTTCCTATCCATGAGCATGGGACGTTTTTCCATTTGTTTTTGTCATCTCTGATTTCTTTCAGCAGTGTTTTATAATTCTTGTAGAGATCTCTCACCTCCCTGGTTAGCTGTATTCCTAGATATTTTATTCTATTTTATTACTAATTATTACAGTTGAATGTGGAATTATTATGTCATCTAACTGTTTTAGTCTGTTCAGGTTGTCATAACAGAATAACACAGACAGGATGGCTTATAAACAACAGAAATTTATTTCTTACAGTCTGAAATCTGGGAGGTCCAAGGTCAAGACACTGGCAGATTAGGTGTCTGGTAAGGACTCACTTTCTGGTTCATATAGGGCCATCTGCTCACTGTGTCCTCACGTGACCAAATGATTGAGCGATCTCTCTAAGATCTCTTTGCTAATCCCATTCATGAGGGCTCCACCCTCACAACCTAATCATCTCCCAAAGGCCCCATCTCCAAATACTATCACACTGGGGATTAGGATTTCAACATATGAATTTGGGTGGGGAGGAATGTAAACCCTCAGTCCATAGCACTAATTGCCAATATCAAACAAGCTCTCATTTTATTCAGCTTGTTTTTGAGTCAATTCATTTTAATGAAAAGTTCATCTGTATTGTCAAAAACTAACCAAAGTGCAATTTATTATGCTATAGCCATAGAGAGAACCCGAAAATAATACAGGGAGTAAAGGCCACATCACTGCCCCTCTGAAGCACAGAGCTAATGATGACTACAGTGGCCATACTGACCCTAATAGCACTGATGATGTGCTGGGCACCCTTCGAAGCCACGAATTATTGCTACATCCATCTCATTGGCTTCAAAGCCAAAGGAGGTTCCTTGATAACCTGTGAATACCTGTCTTAGAATTTTGCGGCTTCTCATGTGGGGGAAGGGGTGGCTGCGGGTGCACTGTGTATAGGATGGTGATCCAAGCATAGGCTCTGGGTCCCAATGGCCTAGGTTTCACCATGTGACCAAAGCCAAGGCACTTAGCACCCTTGTTCATCTCTAAAAAGTACCAAGCTGGGGTTCATGTGAGGATTAAATACAAATTTAAATGATTAAAGAGCTTAAAACAAGCCCTGGCACGTAGTAAGTGTTCAGTAAACCTTAACTATGATGATCATGATGAGTACATCAATGTTCAGGTCCCTGTCACTAGGTACTTCTGCCTAATTAATCTTCCTCAGACCCAGCACACCATGGAACTGTGATGGAAGTGTGGAAACAGATGAAGGATCACTCACACCACTATGCTGAGCAAGTCATTGTAAAAGAAACGTCCTTTTTTCTGGCTTGTTAGTTCCCTTATAACACACAAAGGAAAGAGAGCTTGAAGACAGATGCAGAGGTTAAAAACACTCAGGCCTACAAAGGGTCTCTCTCTCTTTGTCACACACACACACACACACACACACACACCCTGTCTCTTCCTCTCATAAACCACCACTAGTTCACTCCCTCATTCCTACATCCATATCCAGAGAGCCTGCAGCCCTCCGTACAAGACAGGGATTTCCAGACTCTAGTCCTTAAGCCTGGTCAGGAAACAAATTGAGGTCCTGCCTCTGCCCAAGTTTTGCCAAACCCAAAATCGAATGAGTAGACGCAGCTCCTAAGAATAAAGGGATAACAGGGGCTCTCATTATCGTCCAACGCTCTGCTGGAAAGAGCTACAGTGATCTCACTAGTTACCTTAAGAAGCACGCCGCTGCACTATGGTGGACATTGCATTTTCTGGAGACGCCACTTACCCCTGTGTTGGCCCTATGTAAGGAACGGCTATTCCTCTTGTGAGTGTGGCTTTACTCTCAACCTGTTCCCAATGCACACTGGCTGAGGATGACTCTCCTGACATCTCAGATGTTTGCACAGTGTTGGGGGAAGGAATGCGTTCATTCTCAGTTCATTCTACCTCATCTCTGATTCTCACAAAAACTGTATGTCCCTGAGGAGGAGACGAAGGCATAGAGAAGGTAAGTGACCCCATTAAGGTTACACAGCCTGTTGTAACCCAGATAAGCTAAACCTTTTGTTCTCTCCACCATGTTTGCTGCCTGCCTGATATTGAGGATAAAAGCAGCATTCATCAACTCTTACATAAATGCATAAAGACTGCTGCTATAAAGCCTGGTTGCTCCAAAGAGTTGGCTTCCCTTGATGGATACAGCCTTTACTTACTGAATTGCTAGCAGAGAAGACAGACATGAAGAGTCCAAGCTTTAGAAGTCATCCAGCAGCTGTTTGGATCTCTTGGCCAAATACCAAGAAGCCTGGCCTGCATAATTCTCTCTCAAAGAGGCAACACCAAAATACTTGTCCCCAACTTCATTCTGAAGACTAATTTGTCAACTTCAACAACAGCTCTTTCCCAAGACTTATCCCTAATTCCTGGTTTCATGAGTCAAAACTTTGGGCTCCTGCACCCTGAAGAGAGCCTTGTTCTTCCCACTGTCTTCCCATGGGTTGGGCTAAGGCCAGTGGAACATGCAGTAGCCAGTGGAACATCCCTAGTGACCTTGAGCTCCTTGTCTTGGCTCTGAAATAAACTCTGCTCTACTTTCTTCTTTCCTGTTTGATTTATTTAGATTTTTAAAATATACATGCAGTAAAATTAGCTCTTTTTAGTGTACAGTTGTGTTTTGGAAAATGCCTAGAGACAGGTAGCCACCACCACAATCAGGATACGGAACATTCCCTTCACCCCTAAAAAGCTCCCTCATGATTCCCCCTTGTAGTCAAACCCTCCCCTCACTCTGAAGCCCTGCCAACCACCAGTTCTGTTTCCACAATTTTGCCTGCTCTAGAATGTCATGTACATGGAATTATACAGTATGAAGTTTGAGTCCGGTTGCTTTCATGTGACACAAAGCAGTAGAGATTCATCCAAGCCATTTTGCATATGACTAGTTCATCTTTTTTATTGCAGAATAGTATGCTATGTATGACAGTACCACAGTTTCTTTATCCATTCTCAAGTTATAGAACATGTGGGTGGTTTTGCATCTGGAGGTGATTATTAAAAAAGCTTCTGTAAACATTTGCATACAAGTATAATGTAAATCTGTTTTTATTTCTTTTGGACAAACAGGATTGGGATTGATAGGTCATATAGTCGGTATACATTTAATTTTATAAGAAACCACCTGTTTTTTCAAAGTGGCTGCATAATTTTGCATTTCTACCAGGAATATATGAGAGTTCTGGTTGCTCCACATCCTCACCACTTCTTGGTATTGTCAGAAATTTTTTTCTCTTTTGTCTTCTAGCCTTTCCCCGAGACGAGCCACAATCATGAAGCTGCCTATCCAAAGATACTCCTGTGGAAGGGGTGGGACTCCATAGACCCACAGGAAGGCTATAGGCTTGGCAAGCTCATGGCAGATCAGAGGGTCAGGAACATTAGAGCTGTCTGTCTAGCCTCAGCCAAAAAGAGCCATGACCCACCATGAGTCATGAAAGAAAATGTCTAGGTTTGAAACTTTCTAAAAATACGAAGTTAGGAATATTACCTTATACATCCTTATATTTCCCTATGCCTAATCCCATGTCTACACTTACAGCTGAAAGAATGCCTTCACTTTGTTCTCTTGGATTTCATATATTTTCCAGATCATGAGGAAAGCCCCACATATAGGAAATGCATAAATTGACTATTTCGACTGCAGGGATGGTCCCTAGTGCCAAGGTATATTCTATGTGCAGCTGGAGCCAAGGTTGAAAGGCCCAGAATGATAAGACACAGTCTAAAATAGCAACTCTAAACTTTTGGAAAAGTCATTAACTCCTTTGAGAATCTTGAAGAAGCCCTGGACTCTCTCGCCAGAAAAAAAAAAATAAGGAAGAAATAATATACCAAAAAAAAAAAAAAGTTACATTCATCCATAGACCACTACTACTACCCAGAAGGAGCCATTCTTGTAATAGGCAGGTGGTCATTTCTGTGAATATCTTGCTCTTTCATGGGGAGGAGAGGGACCTGGGGACTGCTTCTAGTGAGACCAGGGAGATACTTGTACCAGTATGCTAAGACTGTCATAACAAAGTACCACAGCCTAGGTGGCTTAAACAACAGAAATTTATTTTCTCACAATTCCGGAGGCTAGAAGTCCAAGATGAAGGTATTATAGTTTGTTTTGTCTGAGGCCTCTCTCCTTGGCTTGTAGATGCCATCTTCCTCGAGTATCTACACACTGTCTCCCCTCTGTGTGTCTCTGGGTCCCAATTTCCTCTTCCTACAAGAACATTGGTCATATTGAATAAGGGCCTACTCATATGACCTCATTTTACTGTAATTACCTCTCCCAGCCCTCATCTCCAAATACAGTTACATTCTGAGGTATTGGAGGTTAAGACTTTTAGGATTCCAACATGTGAATCTGATGCAGGAGGGCAGGCACAAGTCAGCCCATAATATCAATCCGTGCAGTTTCTTAGAAGACTAAAGCTGTAGAACTTTAGACTTCAAAAATTCTAACAATCCCACCACTGAATATATATCCAAAGGAAATGAAGTTAGTATGTCAGAGATATCTATACTTCCATGTTCATTGTAGCACTATTCACAATAGCCAAGACATGGAATCAACCCAAGCGCCCATCAGCAGATGAATGGATAAAGAAAATGTGCAACAGATACAGACTGGAATACTATTTAGCCTTAAAAAGGAAGGAAATTCTGTCATATCATAGATTCACCTGCAGAACATTAAGTAGTGAAATAAGTCAAGCACAGAAAGACATATCACAGATCTCACCTAAATGTGGAATCTTAAAAAAAAAAAAAAAAAAGGAGAGAAAAGTTGTGGTTACCACAAGATCGGTTTCAGGGGATTAAGAGATGCTGGCCAACAGATATAAAATTTTTGTTAGACAGGAGAAAGTTCAAGAGATCTATTGTACATCAGCGTTGACAACAGCTAATAACTTATTGTGTACTTGAAAATTGCTTAGATTTTCAGTGCTCTCACCACAAAAAGAAAGGATAAGTATGTAAGGTGAGGCATATGTAAAATAGCTTGATTTAGCCATTCTACCGTGTACATAGATCAAAACATCATGTTGTACACCATAAATATATACAACTTTTACTTGTCAATTTGAAAAGTTAAACTAGAAGATGTGTGAAGTTTGTCTAATAAACACAGATATTTATAATGTATAGGCACTCTTCTTAGGCGCTTTATAATAACCCTTTAATTCTCATTTTTTAAAAACTATGAATTAGGCACTATTATTTTCCCCCTTTTAAAGATGACAAAACAGAGTAAGGGGGCCAAGATTAGGACCCGAGCTCCCTGCCCCCAAGAGCTCATCTTCATATTCAGTACTCTGAACTGCCTCTCCCTAAGAAGTATGTTCTTCTATGCTGCCTTTCTTGACAAGGAAAAGGGAAGAACTAAACAACCATCCAAGCTATCTATTCAATGCAGATTCAAAAAACATCACTAGGAGATTCGAACATAGTTCTTCAGTGCAATTTTTTTCCTTTCCAACTACTTGTAACCTTGCTAATTGCTTAACCTTCCTAAAATGTCTTACTCAAAACCAGTGTCTCCCTATAGATCAAATCTAAACCCTGCAGGCTGGTTTTCAGGCTTCTACCTTACCTTCCTTCACTTTCACTATCTGTATCAGACATCTATTGCTGTGTAACAAATTACCCCCAAAATTTGGCAGCCTAAAAAACAAACATTTATTTTCTCCCAGTTTTTGAGATTCAGCAATCTGGGAGCAGCTTAGCTGGACGGTTCTGGTTCTCTGTCAAGAGGTTGCAATCAAGAGGTCAACCAGGGCTGCAGTCATCTGAAGGCTTGACTGAGGCTGGAGGATCTGCTTCCAAAATAACTCACTCAAATGGATAATGGCAAGAGGTCTCTATCCCTTCCCTCATGGCCCCCTTTATAGGCTGCTTAAGTATCCTCACAGTGTGATAGCTGAAGCTCACTTCTCTAGAGCAAGCTTCTCTAGAAGCTTACTTCTCTAGATCAGAGGGAGAGAGAACAAGAGAGAGACAGAAAGCAAATGGGACCAAAGACACAACACCTTTTTATGACCTAGTCTCTGAATCATATATTATCTCTTCCATCCTACTCACTAGAAGTAAATCATTATGTCAGCCCTCATTTAAAGAGAGAGGAATTAAGCTCCACCTCTTGAAAGGAGCAGTATTGAAGAATTTGTGGACATGGCTCTTTTTAAAACCACCACATCATCTAACCTCATTTCCTACAAGTACCCCAATATGCACAGCAGCAAAATCATGTTGACATAGAAATAAGCACAGGTTCAGGAGACCTGATTCTATGCCTGTGACCTTGGGGACTGCACTGTACCTACCTGGTGCTTAGTATTCTCCTGGAGGGTGAGGGGTTGGTTTGGAGGGTCTAGAAGCTTTTCCCTCTGACTCCTATGGTCTATAGCTCTAAGAGGGCTGGGAACTGGTTTGTTTTGGCCTCTCCTCATTGGCTACACCCAAAACTCCCTTCTAGCTGTGGCTTGGAGGGCCTACTCCAACTGTTTCTTCTTTCACTCATCTTTCTCTTCAAAATCCCAATCAACTCAGGTCATGTGAACCTCTAGTCAACAAATCCTTGTTTGCAAGTGTTAAACAGCCTTGCCTTGCTTTTCCCCCGTGGCTAACCTGTGCATATTTTGTCTCCTCATGTGCCGCACAAAGACACTGCAGGCTGGAGCTACTTTTCCCAACTCTTTTATGCCTACCCATGTTTTTCAGTGAACAGAATCCAGAGAAATTGTTTGCTAAATGATATTAGGGTCAACTACTCTGTCTATCAGGGTTCCTCTGAACAGAGGAGCTCGAACCCTCAGCTCTGTGTCCCTGCAGCCAGCATTCTCAAGGGAAGAGATCATCTTCACTTAACTGTCAATGACAAGGGGCTTAGTTTCTAATTTTTAATCTTTTCCAAATGTCTTGTTAAAATCAAACCATAAACTAAAGAAATCCCTCCCCAGATTAGGAAACCAAATGGCAAATGTAGCCATTTGGCATGAAACTATCAAACATTTTCAGCACATGTACATCCCAACCCACTGAATGAGACAGCCTGCGTCACAGGCCAAGAGGCCGCAGTCCCACACATATCTCTGCAACTGCATTCGGAAGCCCTGACCTTGGGCCACTGCTCAGGCCTCCATCCTCACAGACGCTCTGAAGCGGCAGCTGGAAGGGTCAGGCCCAGTCATGCTCTGGATGGGCCATGTCTCTGCAATGCAGCTTTCAGAGCCACCTCCAGGCCTGGCTCAGTTTTAGGGCCACAGGAGCCTCGTTCTCTCTGCTCCAGAATCTGTCTTCAGAGTAAAGCCTGAACTTTAAACTGGGCTTTGTTAGGGAAGCAGCAGAAATAAACCTCGAATGAAAGAAGAAACAGGTCCTCTGAGGAGAATCTCAAATCATTAATCCTGGGGAAATGAGGCTAGAAATTGATTCCAGGAATATTAAGAATCCTAGGCTTATTCAAAAGTTCTTTATTTCATAGTAGAAAAAGATGCTGTTCAGGCAAAATTCTAAACTCTCTACTTTCCTTCCCTCATCTGATTCTCGTCTCCTTCCCTGGGCCTGGGCCTCTGTGTGTCCTGGTCCCAGGTCCTCGCTTCCCATCTGCTCTTTCCTACCTTCTTTGGAAGGACTAAAGGGCCTGGCCTACATAGAAACACTGAATTCAAATGGTGACCCTAAAGCTAAGATCCTTCATAACCTGAAGGATTGAATGACAACAGTGGCATTTCCAACACCAAAACAGGGTGTTGGAAACACCTGTTTCCAACAGGCCAGACATTTGGTTCAGAAAGCCACCTTTACTCCTAACTCTACCCTCCTGTTCCTGCTCCCAGAGCCCCCCTGCTGGGGGATGTGACCCACAACAGCCCCCTTCCCAGCCTGGTCCCTAAGAAATGCACATGGCACAGGTCAGCAGGCCAACTGGCCATCCCAATCAGGGAGCAAACCAGAGGCTTAAACTAGAGCAGGGATTTCTAACCTGGAGTGCCAGACCTCATGGGATCCATGGATGGAATTGAGGAGGGCTACAAACCTGGTTGAAAAAAATATCTAGGCCTGGTGCGATGGCTCACGCCTGTAATCCCAGCACTTTGGGAGGCCGAGGTGGGCGGATCACCTGAGGTCAGGAATTCAACACCAGCTTGGCCTACATGGTGAAACCCCGTCTCTACTAAAAATACAAAAATTAGCCAGGCGTGGTGGTGTGTACCTGTAGTCCTAGCTACTTGGGAGGCAGAGGCAGGAAAATCACTTGAACCTAGGAGGCTGAGGCAGGAGAATCGCTTGAAGCTAGAAGGCGGAGGCTGCAGTTAGCCGAGGTCACACCACTGCACTCCAGCCTAGGCAACAGAGTGAGACTCTGTCTCAAAATAATAATATCTATTACACCTTTTTCCTCACTAATGTCTACCTGAAATTTAACATTTCTCTTTCCATGATGCGCGTAGGCAGTGCACCCTAGTAGTATTAATAGTTCTTGTGACTTTATCACCAATGAAAATCATAGGTATTTTCACATTACATTACAGTTGCCACAGAAATTTCCAGACATCATGTTTCTGTATCATTATTTTGAAGTTAGAACAGTTACAAGATGCACTGAAAGATCTTGCTATTTTATACATTAATGAAGAGGTACTTATATTACCATATTACAATTTTTAATTTCAACAACTGTATTTCAATAAAATTATCCTTTGCAATGCTATGTATGTTACTTTAATGTTTTTAAAAATCTTTCTAAGTAGGGCACTATAGACCTCTCCAACATCAGAGAGTCCACAGCACAAAGAAGATTAAGAACCTTTCAATTACAGGTATATATGGATTTACTTATCTCCTGACCTTCACCACTGGACCACTTAATCCCCACTGGTAGAGTCAAATCTACCTTAAACATGTACCAAAGGAAAGAAGAGAAGTTCAAGAGTTCATCAGTGCAGCACAAGTTGATCTTGTTGCAAGTTCCGTTTTTGCCTTGAATTATGGATTTCCTGTAACTGGATTGCTGCCTGCTCCCACAGTTCCTCTGTGACTCAGACCTTGCCTTGTACCCCAGCCACTAGGCCCCTTCTCTGAGAAACCTAAAAGTCCTCCCATAAGTTCACATTGCCAAGGTTTCTAGCTCAATGAATTGGGAGATGTTTGTGTTGACCCTGTTTTCTTCTACAGAAAGCCCTAATGTTGAATGGCTGCCAGGAGACAGTTCATGAGACACTACAGGTTGAATTATACATAAAATGAGAGCAGTCCCTTCCTGTGCAAAACCCCAATCTCCATTCCATCAGGAAGAATTTTCAAGTTGATCATATTTGCAGGAGCACTGGTCTTCACCACATTTAGTCCAAGGCTCCCAAAGGCACTGGAGTTGTGTGCAGTAGAGGAGCTAATGAGCTGCCATGTCTTCTTTCTCTAAGTATGCTTGAGAAATGGATTACTGTAAATCCTAGAGGGCAAGACTCGAAGAGCTGTAAAATGACCTCATTCTTTTTTAAATGTGAATGTGGCCCTGAATGATGAAGGCTGAGAAAATTACAAAATCAACCATAAGCATACCACAGAAGAAAAGGAAACTAAACTCCGTGACCAGATAAACAATCTGGAACTTAAAACAACAAAAAGAGTTGTCCACCAAGGAAAAGCTCTTGCTTTCCATATATGAAGATTTTCTTCTGAGGAACCACCAGTTTGGAAGAGCTTATCTATAAAAATACTAAGGCTTCTTCTCACCACCATTTTATTAAAGCTGTGAAGAGCCTTGAAGAAATATGGGGCCTGGATGAAGGCAAAGGGAGACTATTCAAGCATAATGCTTATCACAAGACCTATTCAAGTCACAAAGAAGGCTTCTCAGACCTTAAGTCCTCCCTGATTCCCTCTCCAGATGCCGCACTGTCACCAGATGAATGTATTCTGGTATTGAGTATTGAGAAATAAGAAAGTATGCATTAGTTTTATTTACTTCACTGTTTAAAAAAAAAAAAAAAAAAAAAAAGGCTCACATCACTTTATAATAGAAATGGCTCTCAGTTCTTTCCTATAGAGCCCATACAGATTTTAAGACTTCAAGCCATGCTAACATTTGAAACCTGGGAGTTACTACAGAGTTACTTGATTCATTTCCATGGGCATGCTAAAATTAGGCAATATAGAATTAGAACACACCGTTCTAGATATTTTGGACTTACATGAGGTCCCTCCTTAGCTCCCAGTTCCTCAGTCATGTTGATCCTACAAAGAAACCATTTCTAAATTCATCTTTAAACAACATGCTTTCATATACTATTGAAATGAGGTTTGGACTCCTCAGAGTAGTACATTTCCTTGGTTTCCATCTTCTCTATAGGGGATACTTACATGGAAACCAAATTGTTTCCCCCAGAGATAGCCCCTTTTCTTTTGTCCAAGTGCCACACTGTTGAATATGGCTGGGGTAGCAAACACTAATTGTAGTGAACCATGGTAATGAATTAACCCTTTATCCTAAAGAGTTTCCAGGAAATAAACATGAATTCAGCCATGAAAAAAAAGAAATATAAAAGTCAATTAAACTTCAATGGCTTCCAAATAATAAAATATATGTTTAAGAACTCACAGACATCTCAAGCTCAGCATGTCCAGAGTGAATTTACTCTTTCCCCTAAGCCTGCTCCTCTCCTTGTACCTAACATGATGACTCACACCTGTAATCCCAGTGACTCAAGAGGCTGAGGTAAGAGGATACCTTGGGCTTCTCCTAAATTTAGAAAATAAATAGATTAAGGAAAAGAAGGAAATAACTCTAAATCTGCTCTCCTGTGTGACCTTATAGCTCCTGCCATATCTTTTCACCCTCACAAGCTCATCTACTGGTTCACCTCCCACTCACTCATCAGCCCACTGGCATCTGACCTCTATCACTACTACTTCACCTAAAGCACCACTGCCAAGATGCATATGGCCCCCTTATGTAGGGTCCACAGGAGACTTCAGTCAGTGTCCTACTGGATCTCTATCCTGCATTACACACATGTCCTTGAAACCCTGTCTTCTCCGCTATCCAGCACTCCACATCTCCCCATTCTTCTCCTCCTTCTCTGGTTGTTTCTTCTGTCTCCTCCAGCTGTTTCTCTCCCCTTGCCCAGCTTTGAGGTGCTGCATTCCTCAGAGATCTTGTTCCACTTCTCACTCATCTCTTGGTGGGTGAATCACATGATGTAAATTACCAACTCTATGTTGGTAACTTGCAAATCTATATTTACAGGTTTGGCATTTCTGCAGTTTGAAGTCTGAATATCCAACTATGTAGTCAACCTCTCTACTTGATTTCACAGCCATCTCAAGCTCAGCATGTCCAGAGTGAATTTATTCTTTCCCCTAAGCCTGCTCCTCTCCTTGTACTGCCTGTCCTTCTATGCTCCTCAGCAAATGGCACCACCATATAACCAGTTGCTCAAAATAGAAAAATTGACACCATCCTTGTCTTCTTTCTGTTCTTCAGTCTATCTAGCTAATATATTACCAGGTCCTACTGATTCTATCTGTTAAATAATATTTTTGATCCGTCACTTCTTTCTATTCCCCTGCCAAAGTGAGACCACCACCATCTCCACTGATTCATGGCAATGAACTCCCAATCTCCTCCCACTGTCCAGACTTAAGGCCCTCCAACCATTCTCTACATTGTCACCAGACTGATCTTTCAGAAATGAATTGCTGACCTTCCCCTACATAAACACACTCTAAACCCTTCATATATAGCCAAGGACAATGGCTCAAACCTGTACTCCCAGCACTTGGAGAGGCTGAGATAGAAGGATTGCTTGAGGCCAGGAGTTCAAGACAAGCCTAGGCAACCTAGCAAGACCCCATCTCGACCAGAAAAAAAATTTAATTAAGCAGGCATGGCAGCGTACACCTATAGTCTTAGCTTTGAGAGGCCAAGACAGGAGGATCCCTTGAATCCAGCAGGTTGAGGCTCCAGTAAGCTATGATCATGTCATTACCTTCCAGCCTGAGTGGCAGAGCAAGATCCTGTCTTAAAAAAAAAGAATCTTTCATATCTTCCCCATTGCTAGAAGCTCAACACATCAATAGCTAAAAGAAGTTACAAGGCAAATTTACAAAGTTTGTGCCAGGTGGGATTTGTTTGTTTTTGTTTTCAACATATTGCTTGGGTTCCATTTTATGATTATGAGACATCAAGCCTTTTACTAATGTGCTAAGAAGCTGGTGACCAATGTTTTGTCATAGATCTTTTTTAAGGGAAAGGACAATATATTTTCTCACTACGCCAAAGAAGGTCTGTCATAAACTTTATTCAGAAACAACATGAATACTACAGTAATAGGGAAATAGTCCAAGAGTTGGAGGAAAAGTATTTCTCTCCCAGACCTCTAAAACTAAGATTCAGAATTATTTCTGTCTTCAGATCTTAGACATTAGTGAGAGTAAGAAGCAATGTCTCTTAACTGTGCATGCTGCCAGTTGATGGCTGAAAAGGAAAAGCTTTAGGACTGTCCCTATGGGTATCATCAGAGAACTCAATTCAGACATTCCCAGACAGCGTGCAAGCATGGAGGTTTGAGGACTAGGCTCACACGCATGTGGTCTTGGACCAACCTCAGAAGCAAATTATTTATCAAAGTAAAGCACATTAGGATGACTATAGTTAACAATAATTTACTGTATATTTCAAAAGAACTGAAAGAATTAGAATGTTTCCAACACAAAGAAATGATGTTTGATGTGAGGGATATCCCAATGACCTTGACTTGATCATTACATGTTGTATGCTTGTATCAAAATATCACATGTACCCCATAAATATGTACAACTATTACATATCCATAATGACTACAAATTAAAAAAAAAAATCTAAAGAAAGGAATCTTCAGCTATCTCAAAATCAAGGAACAAAAAGAAAAGCCGAGGTTTTGAAGAATGTATGCACACATGAGGTGTGTATGCGCCTGTGTGTGATTTATTGAGGGCTAAAAAGAGAGCTGGTATTCCCTCCATATACAGTAAACTTCTAACCACTCTCACCTCTAAACTAGGAACAACACTACACAACACACACACACCACTCATATATTCCTACAAAATGTACTGAGTCCATCTATTTACTTAAGACTTAGCTTACATTAATGATATCTAATCCTCACAACTACATTGCAAGGTACACACTATTTTCTCTACCTTACAGAAGATGAAACTGAGTCCCTGAAGGCCTAAGGTCCTGTAACATGTAAGGAAAGGAAGCTAGAATTGGAACCCTAGTGTGTTCAATTCTGAAACCAGCCCTTCTTCCACTACACCTTCCTCAAAAGGCCTTCTAAGCCATCACTCTCCTAGTACTGGTTACAAGAAATGTCAGTGGGAGTGGTTGTTTTACGATAAACCACTCTGATAAAAAAAGGCTCCAATGATTATTTTTGAGATGTCAGAGCTGAAAATGTACAGATTTCACAGGACGAGGAACCTGCCAAGTGGTGATTGCACAACCAAAGCACTGCAAGGAACCGAGGAAGCCAAATGTGTGTTGGAAAAATCACAGATGTCATCTGGGAATGTTCAGAGCCTTGGGCTTTCATGCTGAGACAGACTCGCTTCCACCGGAACCTCAGCCTTTTAAGGCTAAATCGAGGCCATGACTTCCTCAGCTGAATCAACCTGACACTGTTCCCTGAGCTCACTGGGATCCTATTGGCAGAGCGTCAGCCCCGTCATGGAAAGAATGTCCCCGCCAGGGAGGACTGGGTTAGTCCCCATCCTGAACTGGATCATAAACACCTACCTTGTCATAAAGCTGCTGTGAGTCTTGCAATGGGAAGATGGGGGAGGCAGCACACTAGGGTCAGAAGCGGAGATACTTAGGCTCCCCAGAGAAATTAGTCACAAGTCTTATCCCTTCATCTCCATTTACAGCCATTTATTTGGGAGCAACATGCTTTAAGTGAGTGATAAACAGTGTCTCCGCACAGCCCCCACCCCAGCATGTGTTCTGAAGTTCACAGGAAGGCTTCTCCTCCTTTGCTTTGGGGCCCGCAGGCTGCCTGCTAACAGCTGGGTCTTCCCATGAACAAATTAGACAGTCAATGTTCCAGGATGAAGAGGACTTCAGGGAACAGAATCTGCCGTTTATTTGACTTGCTTCGTTAGACACAGCACCGTCATACCAAAAAAGAAGGAACTCAGCGGACATCAGCTACACAAGAACCACCTTTTGGTTCTGAGAATTCACATTCACCAGGGATTAAGAAATATTAAAAAGGCATGAACCTGTGAAGTTGAACACACAAGAATGCTTTCGAAAATGGAATGTTCACACAGTTGCCAAGTGACGTTCCTTCTAAGTATTGATTACTCTCTACAGATTATGGAAAATATTTGTCTGAGCTATTATTTCAACTGCTCCATTCTCAGCTAGCGAGGAGAGTAAGCTGTAGCGAGGCATGTGTTCAGAACTTTCTCCCAGAGGTAAATGACTCATGCATGACTTTTAAGGTGCTAGGAGAGGTAAGGAAACTTTTATAAAGATCCCAGTGGCCTTCTGAGAGGAACGAGATGGCAAGTGTTTAGTGGAAAGTCATCAGGATACATTTAGGTGACCCCAACCAGGGCCCAAGATTTAAAACAACAATAACAACCATAGCATCATGGGTAGAAAGAGACTGGACTAGTGGGCAGGCCCGTACACCAAGACGGACCTCTGAGAATGAGTAGTAAGTGGTTCTGATTCTCTGAGGCCATAACTATCAGGACTGGTACTGACCCAGCCCAACTGGACACAAGCTTGTTCCCTAGAGAAGGGAGATGTAGGGGAACAATGCAACACAGACCAACTTTTGAAAGCTGCATTCTTGGGTCAGGAAATAGGGAAGAGCTACTGTGGCTAGGGGGCTGCTGAGAAAAGGTGCTCTACTACCCCTCCCTCCGTTGCCATGAAGGGTTAACCCATTTAATTTGCATTTTCCTGAGTAAGAGGCTTGACACCAGCTCTCCCACTTGGCAGTCTGGTACTGCATTGTAAAGCAACCAGCTTCAGGGATGCTTTTGGCATCTTCTAGTTTCATGGAGTATGGTAGCCATGAAAATATGCCACACAGACCTCCTCCTATAGAAGGTAGAATTGATCCAGGGTCCAACTGCTGTATTTTAAGTCTGTTGCTGTGTTTGTAACTTGACCTCATTTTCCAAGGGCTGCTGCTGGCCAATGATGTGGTATTGTGAGGGGACCCCCTCCTCTGAGAAGCAGGGCTCCTTTGTTAGCTGACTTTGGCACATGGACTCCCCAGTGGCTTTGCTGGAGCTTCCTTCCACTGAGGGGCAGTCTAGTGTTCTAGGCTTCCACCCAGTCTTCTTTCAGTCCCCCTTCACTCAGGATCAGGATCACACTGTCATCTGACTGCTAGCCTGGCCTTCTCCACCCCTCTTGCCGCGTCATTCCACACAGGCATTTCCCCTAATAAACTCCTGGAACATTTACTATTATCTCGGTATCTGCTTTGGAGGACCCTAACATAAGGAGGAATGGTTGAACTAGGTCTGCTGGGTCATAGTGGAAGAGGCTCAGATTATTCCCTAGATTTCTTAAGATTATCATACGTGTGGAAGCCAGAGAGCACTGTAGAGGAGTTCAAGTTGATTAATTGCATCTGTGAGAGAGAGAGATATATATTCATTCCACTATACAGGTCTAGGCCAGAAAGGAGATACCAAGTGAAAGGCCTACTCCCATAGCAGGAGGAAAAATGGGAGCAGATAACACATGCCTGGAAACAGGCTAATGTTGTCTTGGCCATGGTGACCTCCTAGATGCAATGGGCATCCATTCACAGTATCCCCTGTGTGACCTACAAGCACTGCTTGATTTCTGTATGTGGTGAGAGTTGAGGAATTTCCTCCAGATCCCGTTGGCTGGACCCTACACTTCCAGAGGCCTGAAAAGTTCTCTAGATGCTGCTGCATTGACCACTAGTCCTTGGGCCTTGCACATTCTGCCTGGCTCAACGAGGAGTAGAATGAGATCGTTCTTCTAGAGAGAAAGGCAATCTCAGAGATTTTCACTTTCCACCCAGTGCCCCATTTACATATAACTGATAACAAATTTTAATCCATCAAGTATTCACCATGGGCAAAGCATTTTACATTCATTCATTTCATTCATCCGTGTACTCATTCAACTCATTTATTGAGCTTCTACTACATGCCAGCACTCCCCGAGGAGCTATACATAGAGCAGCAAACAAGGCTAAAACACACTAGCTCTTATGAAGTTCATATTCTAGTGGGGAAGACAAAGAGAAAGAAAAAAAAATCACATAGATATATAAGTTTTGGGTAATAATATAAACTGTAAAGAAAACTAAAGCAGCAGAGTAAAGTGCTAGGAAGTTATAGGCAAACAGGGAGAGTCTATTTTATAAAGAGTAGTCAGGGAAAGCCCTTCTGAGGAAGCATACTAGCAGAGATCTAAAGGGATTGAGGAGTTCACTGTGTAATAGTCGAAGCTGTGAACAGTGCATTTAATCTCCTTTAATCCACATAACAAACCCATGAAGAAGAAGGCATCGTCCTGCTATTATGGAAGAACTTGAAAATCAGAAAGTTTAGATATTCAACTGGATCTCAAGCAGAAACTCATGTTGTTAACCATTATGCCTTTGCCATCATGGTGGATTCCACAATTTTCCCACCTTCTAAAATCAAAGAGAAAACCTGGGTTCTGTTTTTGCTG
The DNA here is from genome assembly GCF_003255815.1 of Theropithecus gelada. NCBI lineage: Eukaryota > Metazoa > Chordata > Mammalia > Primates > Cercopithecidae > Theropithecus > Theropithecus gelada. The sequence continues at coordinate 14,795,244 of NC_037674.1, forward strand.
ACACCCTTTGTGGCCTTTGCAATTTAATTGTTGGGGTGTAGAGGAGCCACCTAACAGGTGACAAAGAGCTAGCTGTGCTAGAAAAGCTCTTTTCCCCCTTTCCCACCCACAACACACACCTACACCTAAGACTGCCTGACCTCCACCAATGCCTACGGGCTTCCTCTGAAGCAATGCAAGCCCCTCTGCCTCTCCTCTTCAGGAGGCTGGCACTGCCTGGGGGCCTTAATTCCTGAGTAGTGTATGCTGGGACCAAGACCTTGAAGAGGTCCTGTTTCTTCCAAGGGTATTCGCTGTATAAACGGGCAAGAAAATGTTCAGGCAGAACAAATAGTGTAGTCTTGCTTGGGCTTATCCATGGAAACTTATGAAGCTGTCAGCAATATGTGTGAAAATAACAACCTGATTAAAGCTTATAATGGAAAGACGAGCCACCAGTAGCTTCCACGATTATGGAACATGAACTCAAAAATAACTGCTGAGTGCTCTTAGTTTTACAAAGTTTTTAAACAGCCCTTGACACAAAGTAAGCCCTCAAAATGAAAGCAATTATTATTGCAATAATCAATAATAATTATCATTATCATAACTCCCTTTCCTATCCCAAAATACTGGTGGTTAGGGTAAGAGGGTGACAATAGGGACCTCAGGAAGTTGTATATTTCCCTATAATGGTTAACTAGCCTGGACAGAGGTCCCGGCGGGGAAGCTCTAAAACCAGCCTTCAGCAAGAAAATGTATGACTCACTAAGCCCATAGATATTTATGTTGTTCCTGCTGCAAACATGTCCATTTCTCCTGGGTAATAACTAAGTCCCATAAATAGATTCTAAACTTCTACCAGTTCACCAAAAATAAACTAGTAGGACATGTAGACATGACACTAGCTCTATTGCATCATATGATTTTTGTCTTCTTCCCATCACCTGCTTTATTTGAGGCCCAGGCAATATTAAAAGATCCAAGCCTCTGCACCCATGGTTTCCGGAGCCCTGAGTCCTCTTACTCTGTTACCGATAACGTTGGGGATTGATTTTTTGTTTGTTTTTTTTCTGAGCAGACATTTTGTTTCACTAGTATCATTTCTGCCATGTGATTTAAATGTGTTTCACTGAATTTGGTGATAACTGTATGGTTGTCTTCAGGATGGCAAACATTTTTGCATAACAGTCATCTAAACTAAGAGCTCACATAACTCCCTGAGGACAGAGATATTCCTGATTAAAATCAGTCCCTAGAGAATTCCAACAGCAATAGGGTTTGGAAATCATATTTCTACTCATTTTTCCATTCAACCGATGGGGCAATTTTTTATATACAAGTTGGAATTTACATCTGATAAGGGTTTGATATACCTTCCTTTTCTTCCCTATTCCCTAGGGCTGATAGTCCACTACATGATCAAGTTCAAAGCCTAAGAAATATTGAACATTTCCATACACGAATGTGGGTACTATGTTTAATTTGAGAATGGCCAGCCGTCCTTGAAGTCTCAATCTCTTTGGAGTCTATCAGCTCTGAGAGAAGTTTGAGGAGGCTGCAAATCAGCCTACTCCTCCCGCTTCTATCCTGATGGGTTTGTATTGACCAAGTCTTCTCAGGTATATATTATGTGCTTGATAAGGGATTACGGAAGAGCCAGGCATTGATCAAAAATCCTCCTAGAGTTTAAAAGATGGGATATATATATAGCAGGCAAAATAGCGGTTTATCAGGCAGCTACAATAAACTGTTATATTTTCAGATTGTGCTTTGTTTGTTGGACTGCACTGTATTTTCCCTCTTTTGTGAAAAGGTAAATAACCTAGACATGCAGGAATTAACTTGTTAACAAGGAACAAGAGAAGAAATCCACACAAAGCAACCAGGTCAGAGACCTCAAGACCCTTTCCTCTTCGTGTTCTCCCACCATTCTCATTAACCCGAACTGCAGTGTTTTCCTTTCTCCTGGCCCTAAGGTCCAGTGTTTCTGACCTTGTCTTAGAAATCCCTTCTCAGCCCACAACCTCAGTTAAGAGTCATAATCTCTCATGGTTGGCAGGGAGAGTAAAGGTGATGTAGTTCAAGTCCTCACCTCCCAGTACCAGAAGTCGCTCTTCAGTATCTTTGACCAAAGTCATGTACATCTTTCCAAGTCCTTCTATGATAGAAGTGCTGAGCACCACCAGTTAACAGGAACACCCTCCTTGGTTGAGTCAAATCTCCCTCTCAGAAAGTTTCATCCATTTGCCATCATCCTGCCTTCTCTTCTCCTTTCTGCTCTTCTTGCTTCCACTACCTGAACTCACGCACTGCATTCCCACCAAACTCCCACTGTTCAGTGTAGAGACTACAGATGTGTGATGCATTAGCATCTTGGTTTGCACCCTCTGGAGGCTCTCTGAGTTCTCGATATCTGTCTTATGTGATGCCTATGGCTGGGGACAAGATTCTGGATATGGTCTTACAGTGCAGAGTACAATGGGACTATTTTCTATCATGATCGGGACAATACCACTTGTCTATATCTATAGCCCAGGAAAAGATTAATGTTTACTAGCTTATTTGCAAGGCTAACAGATGTTGGGATAATGGCCATTTTTCACAAGAATTCTTAACAAGAAAACTCTCCCCATGTATTGATGGCTGTTTACTCACAATGGTTTATGTTTCCATGACAGTGTTATACCTTTTAAGGGAACAATTAAGAGTTTAAAAAAAAAAAAAAAAAAAAAAACTATAATAAGACTCTATAATGACAAAGTTCACTGTGTATTTTTTATCATTTCTGCTACATGTAATAGTATGTAGTATTTGTTCTTAGGAGCTTTCTAAAACATGGCCTTAACTTTTGGTTTTGGTTTCCACTCCCAGGTATAGTTCTTGGCTGTACTGAGGATCTGTAAGGCACCAGATGTGAAAGGAAGAAAGATGGATGTGGAAGAAAGTCACTGCCCAGAGAATCAGGAGACCTGGATTCTAATCTCAGCTCTGCCATTAACTAGCTGTGAGACTCAAGGATAACTAGTTAATCATTTTGATAACTCATTTTTTACTTTTTAAAATGAGGAACCAAGTTTAGACAATGAGCTCGGCTCTTCACCAATGATAAAGTGTCTGGGACATGTTTCCATTCAAGCAATGCTCTTCCTTCTTGGTGAGCCAGTGAGAACCCCATGATGGAGCTAGTGTAGTAGTGGCAAGTAGGCAGGGAGATGAAGAGCCCTGGAATCCCCTTTAATCAATGGCCCTTAGCTCAGAGAGCATTTCTGCACCAGGCTGGAGGGAAGAAGCCCTTCTCTCAGGTGCTTGCTGAGGCCTGCTATTTAAAATAGATGGTGCACACAGGCAGTCCATTCCCACACCCCTTCCACTTTCTAAGCACTTTGCATATATTAAAACCTTTTCTTACCTCTCAGTTCCAATTTGGTACTCAAGTCCATGTGAACACTAAAGCCATTAACCCAAAACTTTTCCTTGCTGCTGCTTCTCGTACTAAAAAACAATCTTTATTTTTCTTATCACTTAAGAGTATACACATTAATTGTTAATACATATACATAAAAAATGAAGATATGCTGTTAACACCCCATTCAGACATAATGAGATTTTGGTGTCTATTATTTCAGAATTGCGTGTGTGTGTGTGCACACGTGCATGTAACACATGCATGTACATTGTTAAAATTAAGCCACATTGTGATGTTTTGTGGTCTGCTTTTTCAGTTAGTAATATGTCATGACCACTTTGCCATCCTATTACATAGTCAATTCTATGAATCATCCATGATGGTTTTAACTGGGCCTATGTTGTTGGACATTGCAGCTGCTTTTCTAGAGGCTGCTCTTGGATTGGTCACTGCACCTCTTTGTTTGCCTTACAGATTCTGACAGGTTTGCACATTATGATCACAGAAGCCCAATGTTAGAACTGAAAGAGGGTCTACCTTACAGATCACCTTGTTGAAATCCTCTTTTTTCTCTTTTTCAGTCTATACTTTATCCAAGAAAAAATAAATCCTTTCCAAACATTTTCAAAGGTAATAGAAATGCAAAGACCATTGTTTGCTTGATAGAAATGAAAAATATTTTTTGAAGTGTTTACTCAGAGAGACCATGAATAAGATTTGATGAAAATGCTACTGAACAAGAGAACCTGAATCAGTAATTTGAGAGCAATGTATGCTTCTAAACTATTGGCGTGACATATATACTATTGATTAATGCACAATTATTTGGCCAGTTCTAACTACCGTCATCCTCAAAACCTAAACCAATATGCCCCCATCCTTGCTTTTCTTCTCCTTTCTTTCCTTTGGTTTGCTTTGCTTTGCTTTCTTAGTTCAACTGAATTACCCTATTCCCTTATTTCTAGAGCTAGAGATTTGGGCATGTGAATTAATTAAGTTGTTTGAATACAGTATTTTACTTCCATTAACATAATTCTACAAAAATAAAAACAAAGGAAGTACTTAAAATTTTTTTTTTTTTTTTTTTTTTTTTTTTTTTTTTTTTGAGACGGAGTCTCGCTCTGCCGCCTAGGCTGGAGTACAGTGGCCAGATCTCAGCTCACTGCAAGCTCCGCCTCCCGGGTTCACGCCATTCTCCTGCCTCAGCCTCCCGAGTAGCTGGGACTACAGGCGCCCGCCACTGCACCCCGCTAATTTTTTGTATTTTTAGTAGAGACGGGGTTTCACCGTGTTAGCCAGGATGGTCTCGATCTCCTGACCTCGTGATCCACCCGTCTCGGCCTCTCAAAGTGCTGGGATTACAGGCTTGAGCCACCGCGCCCGGCTCAGTTAAAAATTTTTAAATAGACTTTATACTTATTAAACAATTCTATGTTTCTGTTAATAAACATTGCACAGTGGTTACAAGGTAGGTACAGGAATTACAAAATGTACAAAATCCTGCAATCCCTCTTTTTGCACAGATGAAACTATGGCTCAAAAGGGAATAAGAGATCAAGGCAAGGATGTACATCTCGTAGGTGGATGTGCAGACTACAACTTGTATCACAGTCAATCATATCCAGTGCTTTCCCCGCTACTTTTACATACACGTATCCTGAAATTTGATCCTCTTCTAGTTTAGTCTAAACTCTTTACTTCGTAACTTCCAAACCTAAAAGGCAAAGCAGACATTGACAATCTTAATCCCTTTGTCAGGTCATTTGGTTTCTTGGTTTCGTAACAGACTGTCCTCTTTCCTGCCCTGCTAATGGGGAGACTTTTGTTTTTGTTTTTTGTTTTTGTTTTCTGTTTTTCTTAATAAGTGAGGCCAAGTGCTGTGTGTAACTGTGAGGTGGGCAAAATTAGGATTCCTGAATCACTTCACTTTTTGTCGCTTTTCTCTTGGGAGGACGGTTAACATTGCAGATGAGCATAGTTAAAATTGCTTTTACTAGCCTTTAAGGCGTTTCATAAATGAATTCATACTTAGATGTCATTGATCAACATAAATAGTATATCAGAGATGAAAGGCATCCGAGATATGACCAAATCAAGTTCTTCACTACTCAAAGGAGAAAAGCATCCAGAAAAGGGATGAGACATATTCAACTAGTGATGGAAATAGAAGAGGGTAGTATATTTTCTGCCTCTTAATTCCTCATTTTTTACACTAAACCTAACTACTAGGTATATGACTAGGAAGATATGTGAGGTAAGGAGCAGAGGGCTTGGGGGAATAAGGACACTCCAAACTCATCATGTAGTCATCCTCCTCCAAGCTCTGAGAGCTTCTCTCACATGTTAATTCAAAGTAACAGAAAAACTAATGCTCCTGAAGATTTCTCAATTTGATCATCTGCAAAGTGGAGTGAACCTTTGCAGAGTCCTTCTGAAGAAGGCTGATCTGGGAGTACACTAGGTTATATTCATTTGCTGTCACTCAGCAATAAAAAGTAAGTGCAACAATATAAATGAATCTTAAAAACATAATATGGAAAGAAAGCAGATAGACACAAAAGAATACCTCCTGTATGGTTTCATTATTATAAAACCTAGAACAGACAATTAATATACTATGATTTTAAAAAGATCATTATGATCAGAAAGCAGTTACCTGTTACAGGAAGGAGATAGGGATTGACTGGAAAGGGACATGAAAAAACTGTATGAAATATTATATATGGTTTATATCTTGTTTTGGGGGGTGAATACATAGCTGTGTATAATTGTCAATAGTCCCTGAACTGAGCACTTAAAATCTCTGCATTTTATTGTATGTAAATTTAATTTTTAAAATTATTAAGAGAAAAGTAAAAGAATAGAAAAAGATATACCATGAAAACAGCAATCATACAGAGTTGGGGCAGCTGTAGTAATATTAGATAAAACAGACTAAGACAAAAACTTACCAGAGATGAAGAGGGACATTTTGAAGTGATGACAATTTATTCCATAAGGAAGATGTAAAAGTATAACAAGTATATATGCACCTAATAACAAAATCCTAAAATACATAAAGCAACAACTGACAAAATTGAAGGGACAGATAGACAATTCAACAATAATAGTTGAGGACGGGAACACCTCACTTCCAATAATAAATAGAAAAACTGGCAGAAAACCAACAGAGATACAGAGACTTGAAAAACATTGTAAACCAAGTAGAACCAACACATGTCTATAGAAAATTCCACCCAACAACAGCAGAAAATACATTCTTCTGAAGTGCAAATGAAACATTCTACAGAAATAGATGATGTGCTAGGCCATAAAATAAGCCACAATAGATTTTAAAAGACTAAAATCATGTAAATTAGGCTCTATGCCCACAGAGTTAGAAATCAATGACTAAAAGAAATGTGGGGAATATGCAGATATGTGGACATTAAGCAACACATTCATAAATAACAAACAGGTCAAGGGAAACAACAGCACAAGGAAAGTTAGAAGGAACTTGAGATGAATGAAAATAAAAATACAGCATACTAAAAACCATGGAACGAAGTTAAAGCAGCATTAGAACTAAATTTATAGCAATAAATGCTTATTTCTTTAAAAAAAAATCTCAAGAATCTAACCTTTCAATTTATGAAACTAGAAAAGAACAAATGAAACTGAAAGCAACCAAAAAGGAGAAAATAAACATTTCAGTAGAAATAAATGAAATAAAGAATAAAAATACATAAAACAAAAGCTGGTTCTTAAACAAAACTGACAAATCTTTAGTGAAACTTTAGTGAAAAAGAGGGAGGATTCAAATTACTAACATCAGGCAAGAAAGAAGGAACTTGACTATGGACTTTAAAGAAAAAAAGAGTTCAAGGCGGATAAAATGTAAAAAAAAAAAACACTATTGCTAACAAATTAAATAAACTATATGATATGGACAAATCCCTAGAAAGACACAAATTATTGAAACTAACTCAAGAAATAGAAAATCTAAATAGGCCTATAACGGGTAAAAAGATTGAGTTAGTAAATAAAAACTTCCCACAAAAATTCAGGCCTAGATTGCTTCCACTGGTAAATTCTGCCAAATATTTAAAGAATAATTAATACCAATTGTTTATAAACGCTTTTAGAAAATAGAACCAAGGGGAACTCATTCTATGAGTCCACTATTACCCTGATACCAAAGCCAGACAAAAGCATCATGAGAAAAAGAAAACTGCACACATTTATGCATCCCTATCCTTTATGAATATACATGCAAAACTCCAAGATGAATCCTGAAATAAATAAAAAAGTATACCACAACTAAGAAAGATTTCTTCCAAATATTCAAGATTGGTTTAACATCTGAAAATCAATTTATATAATATACCACAACAATAAAGAAAAAAATCACAATTATTTCAATAGATGCATAAGAAAAGGATAAACTCCAACACTCTTTCATGATTAAACAAAAAAAGAAAGAAGAAGAAAACACTTAACAACCTAGGAACAAAAATTAACTTCCTCAACCTATCAGAAACTTACAACTAAGATCATACTAAATTGTAAAGAATCAAATGGTCTTCCTTCATTCTCAGACGTCAAAATATTCTATGTAGAAAATTCCAAGGTATCAACAACAACAACAACAAAAAGCTATTACAACTAATAAATGGGTTCATCAAGTTTGCTGGATACAAGATCAGTATAGAAAAATCAATTGTATTTCTATATACTAACAATGAAAAACCAAAATAAAGAAAACTATTTATAATTAACATCAAAAGGAATAAAATTTTTAGGAATAAATTTAACAATATAAGTATAAAATGTATATGCTAAAAACTACAAAACACTGTTGAGTGATATTGAAAATTGAAATAATGGAAAAATACACCATGTTTATTAATTGGAGGATTTAATATCATTAAGATGGCAATACTTCCCATATTAATGTACAAACAATGCAATTCTTAACAAAAATCTGCTGGTATTTTCACAGAAATTCACAAGGTGACCTTAACATGCATATAAAAATGCAAGGGATCCAGAATCACTATAACAATCTTGAAAAAGAATAAAGTTGATGGATTCACACTTCCCAATTCCACAACGTACTACAAAGCGACAGTGATCAAAACGGTATGGTACTGGTATAAGGATAAACATATTAATCAACGAATAGAATTAAGAGTCCAGTAAATCCTCACATTTATGTTCAATTGATTTTCAGTAAATAGGCAAGACAATTCAATAGGTAAAGAATAATCTTTAATAAATAGTGCTGGACAACTGAATACCACATGCAAAAGAATGAATTTGCACCCCGACTTCACAATACCACAAATTAACTCAAAGTGTATTATAGATCTAAATGTAAGGGCTAAATTACAAAACTCGTCTCAAAAAAACTACAAAATTCAATCTTTATGATCTTGGATTAGGGAATGACTCTGCAGATTAGATACCTAAAGCACAGGTGATAAAAGATGACTAGGTTGGACTTCATCAAAATTAAAAATTTTTCTGCTTCAAAGGATATTAAGTAAAAAGATAACTTACAGATTGGGAGAAAAATTTTGAAAATTGTATATTTAATAAGGAACTTACACACAAAATATATACAGAATTCTTACAACTCAATAAAGACAAACAGCCCATTTTTTTCCATGAGCAAATGACTTAAATAGAAATTTCTCCAAAGACGACGTATGAATGGCCAATCAATAAGCATTTGAAAAGATGTCAATATCAATAGCTATCAGGGAAATGCAAATCAAAATCACAAAGAAACCAAGGCAGAGTGCCAGATGCTCCATACCTTGAGAAGGTTGGAGGAAACTTGAAAGATCAGATGGCATTTTTAATGTAATCTACAAGTCATTCTTCAAATGATTTGATGATTACCTGAATATATACAATAAAAGTTGGAAATATTCATGGATAATATAAAATTGAGACAAAAAGGCCTAGAGAGAATGCAATGTCAAGATATATGTCATCAATTCTTGTACACTACAGTTAAATTTTGTTCTGAGTTTTCCAGTGCCAAGAAAATAGGAAGGGAGTGGGCAATACGGTAACATACAAAGAAAGTTTTTATTTCATGACACTTAATTCTAAAAGAATAATCAGATGATATGAAGCCAATTTCTACAGATGTGGTCTCTGTCCTCCAAGAGCTCATAACTCAGAGAAAAACAAATATGCAAATGATTAAAATCAGTGAGGTAATTGCTATGAAGGACATATGTACAAGCTATACTGGAGGCATAAAAGAGAGAGTTACCATTCAGATGTGGTGGAGTCATGCTCTGATGTGGTAACATATGAGATAGGTTGCGTAGGAAGGTAAGGCCAGTAGAGGGTGGGAGAATATTCCATGCTTCTGCAGAGATTAAAATTACCTAAGATGTTTGATAAACTGTAAGTGGTCTGATATGGCTGTGGTACTGGGTGTGAAGCTAAAATTAATGATAGCTGAGGGTGGCAGAAAAGCTGGGATCCTGCCATGTATAGCCTTTCATGTCATGCCAAGGACTTTGGACTTTAACCTGTAGGCAAGGGGAACCATTGATTGGCAAGCCCTGAGTAGAGAGTCTAGGCCTTATAATAGGAAGTTAGTTTCCAGAGATAACCTAAAGAATTCCTACCTTTGGGTTTAATTCCAAAGGGTAGTAATCCACAATCTAGCAATTCATAACAGTGATTTGTATTGGGATTACTCTCCATATTGGAAGATACGGTTAATCCGGGATTATAGGATGTGTAAGCTCAAAGTAATTTCTATTGTAACTAGTATAGCTTTCTATTCAGCCCATGACATTCCTACCTGGTTCCAGTTCTTGCAATTCAAAGAGATCAAGTCAATGTCAGTGTTAACGTGTGGGTATGAAAATGTCAAGTACCCACGTATGAATTGGAACTGGGCTCACTGAAGAGAACATGTAATTGGACTGGGAATAAATGCATCCAACTATTATACTTGTGTGTGTACACATACACATTAGATATACTGATATAGATAGATGCCAGGTGTGCTGGTCACTTTGCAAATCTCATCACACTTTATCTTCATGACAATTCAGAAAGGTAAGTATTAATCCCACTTCACAGATCAAGGCTATTTTTACTTACAGAAGTTAACAGTGCTCTCTCACTGGCTGGATTGGCATGGATGCCTATTTTTCATATTATTTCTAATCCTCACCACTGAAAGCATTGGAATGACACTCCATGTATTTTTATCAGAGAAATAAGAGAGACTATTCTCCTTAAATGGCAGATGTGATATCTCAAGCACAAAAGCTCGGGTGACTCACTCAACAAGTCCATAACAACTGTAGGACAGGAGCATTTCCTGACATTTGACCCTGTATTCCTTCTACTTAGTCATTTTTTTCTCATGTAAATACAAAGTCATACATTTGTGGGGGATCATATTGGCTTTGTTCCTTTTCCCATCTAGTTACCACAATAGACCCTTTCACTCTCCCCAGTGACACCATTCAACCTCTACATAACCCTACAACAAATACCCACTTCACTACCAAAGCACATGGCCAGACCAGTGGTCTTTTCCTTTAAGGTTATATAGAATAATATTATTTCTCCATCAATTAACTCTGATTGGAATCATGATTATCACTAGTTTTATTCTTCAGGCTTGATAGAGTGCCAGCTGTGTCCAACAAATTTAACAACAGTGGCTTCCAGCCAAGTGCAACTGAGGTTTTTATAAGAATAGATACTTCGTGTATTCTAATGACAAAAGCACATAAATGAGGACAAATATTCTGTCTGTGGCAGAGAGAAAATACTCTTGACTTTGAAGAGGTTCAAAGGCTCACACACAGACAAAACTGAGTGCTCTGTCATGCTTTCTGGACAAGGGACTTCCCCAGGGGGCTGGCATCCTGGCCTTAGAAAGATGTCTGGGCCCTCATCACTGAGGCCTTTGAAACCTTGCACAAGAAACCCCCAGGGGTGTCTCCTCAGCCCGCTCCCCTGGAACTTCTCAGGTACCCATGACACAGCCAGATAACCAGCCAGTTGTCACCTACCATCTAGGACAGTCTCTTACTCCTACCTGTCTACGCATGCTCACTAAACTTGCCTTGCAGCAGAAGTATCAATGACTCTTTATTAAAATAGACAGGAAAAACAATAGTGTCTCATCTCACACCCACACTAGGAAAAAGTCCTCTGTCTTCCTCTCTCCCTTCTGGGCCCAGTCCCTCGAAGTCATCTCAGAGCTGCTGCCAGCAGCGTGTAAAATGCGAATCTGACTTTTTGACCCACCTGATTAAAAACTGAAGTTGGAGCACCTCTGGCAGCAGATTGAAGTCCAAACCCCTTCTAACAGCATTCAAGGGCCTTCACAACCTGATTTCAACAATATCCTGAACAGTTTTCCCACACACTGGAGCCCTGGCCTTTCTGGGTAACTCACTGCCCCCTGAAGATGGTGCACATTTTCATTATATGTGATTTGTGTTACTATTCAATTTATCTAGAATACATCCCCTACCTCACCTCACTCACCTGACAAACTCCCAATCATTCTTTGAGAACCAGCTAAAATGTTCTCACCCCTCTAATGCTTTCCCTGACCATCCCAGGCCAAATTAACCAGTTCCTTCCTCTGTGACTGTCTATTGCACTTATACTGATTTTCCCAGCTCAACAGATGACAGAGCCAAGACTCAAACCCTGGTCTTCTGACTCCAAAGTCTTTACTTAACCCCTTGCCTACTATGCAATATTACCAATGGAATCATGCTTCAATTCTGAATCCCGAGTGGCAGGCCAGTTGTGGGTAGTCAGTAAACATACAGTGAACGAATGAATGAACGACAACCTGAAGAAACCTTCTACTATCCCCACCCCCTGCACGAGAGAGAGAGAGACAGAGAGAGAGAGAGAGAGAGACAGACAGACAGACAGACAGAATTTATTCTTCAAACTGGAATTTGTAAAGGCAGCCTTGTTTCCCAGATGCATCCAACTCATCAGGTACTATATGAATTCTGTAACCATGCTCCAATTTTGGTATACTGCAACTATGCATCATGTAATCATGTAGGTGCTCCAGTGATGCTTATCATGCTCATTTGGCCATGGATAAAGGAGAAAAGAGAGAGAAGTTCCCTTTCAGCTCCTAACACACCTCTTAATACAGCCTCTAAGCCTTTGAGTCCTCCAGGAGCTAGCAGCCAAGTCCAAACTGAAAGCATCACATGTTGTTTTGGAGAAAGAAGCCAGGGTGTCCACAGTAATATAAATACAGAGACAGATAGGACAAGCAGGCCCTATGGAGAGAGGCCAAGCCTGAGAAAGTCAAAGGGCTTTGAGCTCTGAATCTACGCTCTGTCACAGAAAAAAAAAGAAGATAAAAGAGAAAGAAAAAATAAACTTCATTTTTCCTTTTCACAAAAAAGTCTCTTCCAGAAGCAGCAAATAAAATCTCCCCAATTCACTGGGTGCTGAGTAGAGTGTTAAGACACTAGCCCCTGAAGGAAGAATGAATAAGCAATTCAAAGTGGGCTTTTCTGCCCTCGGCTGAATCTGAAATCATCCATTTTGCCAGCAGTATTCTGTCTGCCAACCTACCTGCAAAGAAAGGGGCCATTTAAACTTCACATCCACCCGAGATGGCTGTTGTACAAAACACACACTCACGGGCTCCCCTCAAAGCCTGGTAAGGAAGAAGGAAGAAGGAAAAAGCAAAGGAAATATTCTGGCAGCTTCTAGACTTCAGGAATTCCATAAGCAAAGCCACTGCCAACATCTATTTGACAGGATGTATAGAGAGTTCATAAAGTAAGTGTTTACAGAAATTCCAAAATGTTTTCAACTATCTCATGGTTTTTGAAGGTCACTGGAATCTAGTCTACTGGAGAATGCTATTGTAGAGTCTTTGGCTATTGTTACTCGTACCTTCATGTATGAAATGACCGCTCCTAAAAACCATGAATTAGAAGGCTGATTTGTTTAAAGCAATACTGTTGTCCACGATGGAAGAAGGATGCTAACCCACAGAGAGAATGATGCTGCCTGTGGAACAGTCAGAGCTGGCTTTTATGGAACCTATTGTCACTTCGATTATACACTGTCTAGGACAGGACTGAGGTCCACATAACACCAAGCATACCACAAATACATAAGTTCGCTGTTGAGTTTGTTTCTTTTCATTGTTTAAGAAAAAAGAATGCTGGTGCTTGACTTGTTCTTTCACACCCAGAACACACTACACATCAGAGATGTGCTGACATCTTTTTTTTTAAATGTAACAAGAAAAAGTGGCATACAGGGAAACAGAGGTCAAATGAATCATTAAGGTAGCCTAAAGGAAAATTGTGTCCCCTGCTCTAGTATCACAACCCCAATAAGAACTGCAGACATTTGCCCTCTTGAGTTTCTCAGGTTGGTAGGCAGAAATTACATTATTTTCCTGAATATTCCTACTGTAAACTAGTCATGGTACTTCCTGCTGGGGGTGCAAAGATGAATAAGAAATGCCACCAGGGGCGGTGGCTCAAGCCTGTAATCCCTGCACTTTGGGAGGCCGAGACGGGCGGATCACGAGGTCAGGAGATCGAGACCATCCTGGCTAACACAGTGAAACACCGTCTCTACTAAAAAATACAAAAAAACTAGCCGGGCGTGGTGGCGGGCGCCTGTAGTCCTAGCTACTCAGGAGGCTGAGGCAAGAGAATAGCATAAACCAGGGAGGTGGAGCTTGCAGTGAGCTGAGATCCGGTCACTGCACTCCAGCCTGGGCAACAGAGCGAGACTCCATCTCAAAAAAAAAAAAAAAAAAGAAAAGCCTTCTAATCTTAAGGGATTCGTTAGGTAAAGTTCATCCAGGTGACCAGCTACTCCCCTCATTTTGGCCCCAAGGATTCCTGCCTTCTGTGCATTTTTCTCCACCCTTACATGACTTGATCTGGCATCACCTTGTTAATGCTTCCTTGGCTCTATAAACCTGACCTCTCCCAGGAGGGTTTGCATAAATCCAAACACCTACAGGTAGATGTCTTTCCATTGCTTCAAGCATGAACTGAGTCAGGCACTTTCCTTTGTCCGACTTCCACCCATCCAAATGGGCTTCCTTCCCAGCAGCTCCCTCCCTGCCATACCAGCTCCACTCTTCCAGTCTCCTACTTTTTACTCCTACTTCTCCTTCAGCCTTTTATTTCTATCCTGTTGCCAAGTCCTAGCATCTGTCCCGTCAGCGATTTTTAGGTCTATTTCAACCTAAATCAATGCCTTATTAATTCAAAAAGAAGAAATTGGCCTCTTTGCCCCTTCCAACTCCTTTTTGCATAACTTTGCAAACTATGTTTTTCTAAAAGCATTCATCATTATTTTCCTATTTATGAAACTTGATGGATCTCTCTTTTGTCTGTCTTGTCAAACATACACTCTTTCAAAATCCTCTATGGCCTAACCTTTCTCTGGCTATACAATGGTATTTCAACCAATCCCTATCATCCCAGTCTATTCCAGTAAGGCTCTTACCATCTCAATGCCTTTGTTCAAACTGTCCTCCACCTCACCAAATCACAGCCATTGTCCAGGAACATGATTCATTTAGTCAAGTATTCAGCAAGCATCCACGGGATAAGAATAAGATACACTATTCTGGACAGCAGGACACAACAGAGAGCACGACAGGCCCATTTCTTGCCCTCAGGAGGCTTACATCTAGTGCTGCAACAATTAGACCACCTCCCAAGAAAAACTTTGATCCTTTCCTCATGCTTTATATTTTGAAAACCTTGGTAGATGAAAAGTTTCTTTTAAAAAAAGAAAAACATTTTTAACAAGCAAAAGCAATTAAAGTAATGTATTTAAATTTAATGTAAAGTATGTAAATTGAATGAATATTTATGTAAATATGCATGTAAATTTAAAACATTTTCTAATCTGGTTGGAAATGGATTTCCAAAAATAGGTAACATAAAAGAAACAATAGAATGTTAAACTTCCTTATAGCATCATCACCCCTCCCCCAGGAAGCTTTATAAAACAAAATTATTTTTAAAATTCACCCATTACGGAATTTTCCCTCTTTGAATATCCATGGTCCTTTGTCCAGTGCTTAGTTACCCTCTTGTTTTGTGTATGATCGCTTATTGCCCTGTGGACACATAGGCTCTAAACAGAGACACACAGCTTGACTCTGTGCTTCTTGTGTAGCCCTGACAATAATAAAGCAGCGAGTGAGCTTCACAAATGTGTCACAGTGGATATTATGCTCACACTTAAAAACAGACCTGTATAATTTAAAACTCAACCTCAGTACTCCAAAAACCCAGTATGGCAGGCTTGAACTTCAACATCCATCAACATTTTCAACTAGAAGAAAATCAGATGCTGTTGAGCCCTCTCTTCAGCCTTTCCTGCCTACAGCCAAGAGGACAGGCAAAAAGAACGCGGTAAAAAAGCAAAGGGCAATTCACATATGAAGTAGATTACAGAGTCCTTTGTTTCTACCTCTAATTTTTATCATGCGGGCCTCAAATAAACTTGTCACCAGACGTCATGTGGACTCTTGGACCTAAAACCTCCAGAAGTTTTTGACATGACTCTTAGTTTCTGACACAACTATTTTTAGTGAAATAACATTGCTTCTGCTTCTGTGACATTTCCCAGAACAACAGTTAATCTGAAATCAGACAGAGGGAATTTTATTTTGATCTAAACTTTCGCTCAATGAGAGAGTCAGGGAAAGCCATATCCTGTGTGTTCAAGTCCCATAATAAAAGCTGTGTGATTTAAATGGAGTCAGGTCACACTCTGTTCTTCTTTGGGACGGCAGCTCACCTAGATTGGAAAATAGGGACCAAAAAAGATAAACTGGCTTGGTCCCTAACTGCTAATGTGATCTCTAGGAACTGAAAAACCACATGACCCACCCTAACTGAAGCAGAAGATTACAAAAAGTAGGTCTCACCTTGACCATTGCCTCCGTTTCTGATCCTTTCCCAAAGCTGCCGAGTGCATTCTGGAAGGGCCACTTAAACCCTCTAAGCGAAAGTCAAAATAGAATGGAAAATTCTGGGAACTCTGACTACGCAACACCTTGTTGTCATTCAAATTCTCTTTTAAAAAAAAAAATGTATTGCTGCTGTTTAGTCATTTGTATACCTGTACTGTTACAACTAGCATGTCTGTCCACTGTTGAATAAGCCATAGCGCAAACAGTCTCAAACACCTCACCGACAGTCCAAAATGTTCATCGTGTGGCTTAACACATGTTAACTACAACCTGGAGATATAGTTCCAATATCAGTATAATTAAATAGTAAAATAATTATGCTGTCTTTCCCCAGTCACGTCTGCACTGTTGTTTCTTTTTTTTTTTTTTTTTTTTTTTTTTTTTTTGAGACGGAGTCTCGCTCTGCCGCCCAGGCTGGAGTGCAGTGGCCGGATCTCAGCTCACTGCAAGCTCCGCCTCCCGGGTTCACGCCATTCTCCTGCCTCAGCCTCCCGAGTAGCTGGGACCACAGGCGCCCGCCACCTCGCCCGGCTAGTTTTCTGTATTTTTTAGTAGAGACGGGGTTTCACCGTGTCGGCCAGGATGGTCTCGATCTCCTGACCTCGTGATCCGCCCGTCTCGGCCTCCCAAAGTGCAGGGATTACAGGCTTGAGCCACCGCGCCCAGCCTGCACTGTTGTTTCTAAATGTATCCACAGGTTGCCAGTAATGATGTCTCTGGTGATCTGGCTCAGAAGGCTGAGCTGAGCTGATGAGTGATCACTTAGAAATACTGAATCAGGCAATGGAAACTCTGAATCGGTGGGCTCTGGAGAAGGAACTGAGGGTGAGGTGACTCAGGGCCAGCGGGCTATTACGGACTATGGACAAGCTGAAGGCATGGGAAGCCTGACCAGTAGAAACAGGAAAATGAACTTGGTGCACAGAGAAAAGCAGGGACGTCATGAATGAAAGACCACGGACCCTCTGTTCTAGTCCATGGGGCCAGGCTGTATTCCATTGCCTACTCCTGGATTCCCCAAAGAATGCTTTGTGTCCTTATAACAAATCCACCTTTCCATGGACAACAATGAGTGTGTCTCTGTGTCTTCAAACCTGAGAACTAAAACCAAAAAACGTCATTTATGATGCTGTGGAAGAGACTTCTACCCCTTTGTACGCATGGAGATGTTTCCCAAATCTACACGATGATAGAAGTAACTTGCTGCGTTAAAACATACAGATTGCCAGGCTCCTTCTCTGTAGATTGAGTCCAAAGTTCTGACTTAGGCCCCGAGAAGATATTTGTATTCTTACATTCAGGCAAGTTTGGGCCACACTCATTGAAGTGAATTCTGAGATCCTTTCAATTGCAGAGTCAACAAATACAAACTAATCATTCCTCCACACATAGCAGTAGTTTAAGTGCACAGATGTAGAATCAAAGACATAGTTCTTGTCCTCAAAAAATAAAAAAAAGCTTTTTTCTGGAATACACTAGACTAGGCCAATCAATGTGTTTAGAAACTGAGGAACAAAGCTGAAATATGTGTGCATGTGTGTGCGTGTTGATCTAATTTTAGAGATTAGCACTCAAAAAACATTTGAACTATGTCTGCATTATGTATCATTGAATCCTTATAACCTGTAAACATATGGGCTCTACCTCCCCAATATACAGAGCTGAACATTACATAGTTCATGTTATAGGGAGGGGTATAGTCTATTTGAAAAAGACCAAGAAAACATTGCAAATATGATCAGAAAAAGCATTTGAAAGTGAAGATTCCATGACAGTAGTGCAGAGCTTAATTAGCTAATTAATTAATGTGAACTCTGCAAAGTTGCTATGAAAACACTAAATTTGAATTTCAGAGACAGTGTGACCCAAATTTACAAGAAATGCCTTATGGGATTTTGGAGGAATAGACATAAGTCTCAGGTTGATTGCTTTGCCTCAGCTTCTAGTTCTCATAAAAACTATAAATAATTCCATGATTTCTCCTTAGAGAGCTCTCTCTCTCTTCTGATACTAACTTAACCTCCTACTTAGAAGATAAACCTTCAGCCCCCAGAAACCCGGAGACAGACGATGCTCCAACACAAGTAAGAGCTTACTACTTGAGTCAGAGAGATACAGGCTTAAATCCATCAGTTCTTTAGTCCTATTAATTGTGTGACTGACCTTGGTGGGCAAGGTCCATTTCCTCTGAGTGTCAGTTTTTTAATCTATAAAATGAGATTAAAACCAGCTACCTCTTAGAAGTACTGTGAGAATTAAATTGGATAATATATGGACAGCACTTAACACAGCATCTGGCACATAATCAAACCTTAATAAATGGTGTCTATATGCACATTTAGAAGATTGTTCTGGAAGGGCCTGTGGTGATCAATCAACCCAACCCTCGCATTGTGCAGATGAAGCAGCTGAGGCACTAGAACAATCAATTGCCAACTACACAGATGGGCAGGATCTGGGAAAGAGCCCAGTCTTGGGCTGTCCAGTGAGTGTTCTAAAACAACCATTCAATTATATTTGTTTGATACCACCTTAACTCCAACAGAAAGTGAATTATAATTACATTCTTTTAAGGTATTCCCTGGAAATTGATTAAAGCTTGTCACATTTTTGCAGGAACCGTTTTCCAGAATATTCTCAGCTTTACATGTTGGGAATAGGACTACAGATAAGTTCTCTGTGAAAACCTTTGCTTTTGGTAAATTAAATCTGCTTTTAAAAACCAGGCTAAAAATAACATTTAAATGCAGGTGACAGGAGAGAGAATTGACTTGGTGGTGGGGTTGGTAGTTACTTGAGTCAATGTGGTCAGAGGAGAGCTTACTAGAAAAGTGACGCTTGAGCTGAGGTCTTCATGGTATGAAGGAAGCAGCCAAGCAAACACATGGGTTGACGGAAGTGTGAGTGCAAAGTCTCTGAGGTTAGAAGAGCATGGTGTACTCCACGAATTGGAAAGTATTTCAATATGACCAGATGATACCGGAAAACAGAGCAAAGTGGTTGGCAGGTGTGGTCCAATGCCACTATAATGTATGAAAACAGTTTGACATAGTGGCCACACGTATCTATGTTGAATAAACAACAGCTATCATTAAGTATACCTTTGGAGGGCTAAGCCAGTGTTTCTAAATCAGACACTACTACCAGCAGACAATAGGCCCTCAATAAAGGGTAGTTGTTACTAGACAATGAAAGTAATTAGTGTAAAAATTTTAACACAGTGCTTGGCACATAGAAAGCATTCAAAAGCACTTTTTTTAAAAGGCAAAGTATCATTATTAATATAATTATGTAAGACATTAATGTAGCAAAGGTTTAACAGATATTTATACGTTCGTTCAATGAAAAAGCAAACACTCAACATAGTATCCAGCAGACGGAACAGTGGAAAATCTAAGTATTATCTAGCCTATCTCTAACAATTCTTGAGTGTTTCTATAGTGGTAAGAAGATTTTTTTTTTGTAAAAATAGCAGCTACTATCTAATGAAGAATTATGAGCAGTAAGACCAGAATATGACCTGAATATAGTGTGAATAAAGTTTGTGCTTTTTATTTCATGCTAATGGCCAAATCTAACATTTCTCTTTTTATTTAATTTTTAGAATTTTCATTCTTTGAGAGTTTGATACGAATTTATGGGATACATGTGAAATTGTTACATGTATATAATGTGCAGTGATCAAGACAGGGTATTTAGGGCATTCATCTCTCAAGTACAACATATTTTTGTTTAACTATAGTAGTCACCCTACTCTGTTATTAAACATCTAATTTATTCCTTCTATCTCGCCATATGTTTATACCCTTCAACCCACTTCTCTTCATCCTCCCCCAACCCCTCACACCCACCCTTCCTGGTATCTGTTCTCTATCTTTCCACTCTCAACCCCCAGGTGACCAGAATTTTTACTAAGAATGTGATGTTTGTCTTTTTGCTCCTGGCTTATTCCACTTAATGACCTCCAGTTCCATCCAAGTTGATGAAAATAACATGGTTTCATTAGTCATCCACCCTTCATTTTTTATTAATTGGGAAACATTGCTGGCAAATCACTACACTGAACCCCACTCTTCAAGACACGCCTCAGCTAAGCTCAGACAAAGAGGAACACGGGGAGGGAAACTATGGCTAGTGGAATAGCCACGAAGTGCTACCCCATGATCCCTGCCACCTCTCTTAATGTTCGCAACTTTTGAAGGCAGGTATTATTGCCATGTGTTATACCTGAGGAAGCCAGCACCCAAAGACATGAAATAACTTGCCTGGGATCACACGATTAGTAGGTGACAGGGCAAGAATTTGAGGCTGAGCCTTTTGTCTGCTCCAGGTCAGCACCCCGAAAGCCAATCACAGGCTGTGCACACAGAGGCTCCTAAGGCACCAGCCTCCTATTTCTCACCCAGGAGCCCGGCTGCCAGAGACCACACAGCAAAAGAGAAAGCTTGCTCCTTCTGGTGCCATCAAAAGACAAATCCAGCACATTTTCAAATTCCACGCTGCATGGTGACAACATTTTCATGACCTTAGCCCTATAGTATTTCAAGGACTCCCCTTCCTCTGCAGAAAACAGATACGGAACTTCCAAATGCCTCCCTCGAGAGGAAAATAAACCTCTTGCTCTCGTTTCTTCCAAAAGAAGCTCCATTTCTTTTGGGAGAAAAGAATCAATCTCTTCCATCAAAAGAATGGATTTAACCCATATCCTTTGTCTTTTTCAGGTTTTCTTTTGCTTAGACTTTCTCCCAAGCAAAAGCCACAGAACATGCTCTCCCCAAGGTACCCTCAAGGTGTCCTAAACACTACTTCTTCTCCAGCTGGGCTGGAGGTAGCTCCATCCAGCAGACCCTGCTCCGGCAGAGGTAAGCCAGAGATCTCTCACCTAATGAAAGGATAATCCAGCAGCTCCTACAACATCACTTGAGTCTGGATGGAGAGAAGACAGGAAACACAGGATTCCAAAATTATAGCATGAGGCTTTTATTCCAGAGTCCCCCTCACAGGCATGGATGCCTATTTGGGTAGACGTGGTGGTCATCAGAGAAGAGTCAGAAAGCTCAGACCCCTTGGGGGCAGGAAAAGCAAAGAGACACAATAAGCCTGGCAAGACCTTGTGTCTCAGCCTAGAATATTTTCTTTTCACTCGGTCTCATGAACAGATTTAGAAATACCATTTGCAGCTCTCCTGCAAGGTTTCTCAAAGGTCCTTGGAGTTGTCTGGGGACAAAAATGCCAATTTTATATATAAAGAAACTGAAGCCAATAAGAAGGTGACTAGCTGAGGGATTTTTGGAAATGTCTTTGGGAAACTGGGAAAGAATCTATATTGGTCTCCACATCATTTTCCCTGAAGTCAGGAACTTGGATGAGCAGCTCAGGACTGCCACCTAAGCTTCAGTTTACTCACCTGTAAAATAAAGCTACTGATAATACCTACCTCACAAGGATATTGTTAGGATTAAATGAGACGACCTTGGTAAAAGGGTGTGGCAGTCAGGATCCCATCTGGAGACAGAAAGCACACAGCAATTTGAACTCAAAAGGTTTATCACAAAGAACTATTAATGGGAAGTTAGCTAAGAAAAGGGAATTTAAAAAGAGCTCTAAAGAATACCCTAGATCTGAGGGAAAGAACCCAAGAAACAAATTTGGAAGGGGAGACCCTGCTCCCTAGGCTGGGATTCAGACCTCCTGGAAGAAGGCATGACTGCAGCACATGGATGGCAGGGAAACTGTCGGCCAGAACGGGTCAGCAGGCAGCAGGGCAGCAAAGCACAAGAAGGAAACCTCGCCTCCTGCTGAGAGGCTGCCTGTCAGGGAACCACACACCTGCACTGGCAAGCTGGGATGAGCACCAGCGGGGGTCCATGCATTGCTGGCCACTGCACGCCTCGGGAGCAAGCCAAAAGCAGCACATCAGAACCAGAGAGACGGTGCCCCAGGGTCCCTCCAATGCTCTGCCAGCTGGCAGTGGAGAAATGTTCCAATATGACAAGCAAGGCCACGAACACTGGATTTGGAGCTGAGCAGTAATAAGCTGATAACTGGCACACTGGCCTCATTATCACACATCCCCTATAGAGTCATATTGCCAGAGGATGTGGGCAGTGGGGATGCAGCGTGAGTGCAACTGCTATCTACCTAAACTCTGAATTGGGCTTATCTTCCAGACTTGCAGATGGGCACACACAGTTCGGCAAACAGCATTGAGTGCTACTAGAAAGCTGTGACCTCCTGCTCTACACTCCAGGATCTGTGAGGCTCTCTCTCTGCTAAGCTGTACACTCAGGGAAAGCCTCCACAACCATTTGAGTCACTAGTTGTTCTTTCATAGGACCCACCCAAATCCAGAGCTGTGTAAGTAACATTGATCATAGACACGGGAGAGCACTGGCAAAAACAAAAACAAAAATAAATCAGCTAGAATGCAGTCTACTTCTGACCCCCATCTTCCTACCCAAGAGTCTCTTGTAGCCACTGTGGATAGCACAGGAAGAGGAGGAGGGGCAACTTGGCACCATCATTCCTGAACACAAGGCAACAGACACTGACTTGCCTTGCAACTAGGGGGATTTGAATCAGTCCTAAAGAAAAATGTCCACAATTGGGTGAGAATCACACTGGGTTTGGTAACACCTGCAAAAAGCTGCAAAGCCTTCTTTTTAAAAGAAGATGCTTTCTGATGACCCCAGCCTCATCCAGCTTGTGAGTAGGAGTTTGGCTGGGATCACTGCTTGGGGTACTTTCCTGCTGCCAGCTCCTACGAGGAGGTCACAATGTGTGCCATAGCTCAGGATAAAACAGAAAGAGGGGCTGTGGAGGGAAGACCTCTGAGGGCCTCATTTCCCTTCCCAGCATGTGCCAAGGACAGTCCCCCCCACCCCGCAGCAGCCCCAGGGGTCCTTAGCGGGAAGCTGTTTCAGGCCACACGGGAGACAGCAATAACCCACCATTGTTGGATAAACAGTCCAGGACAAAATAACTGAGAAATGATGACATTCTGAAATAAAGCAGCAGTTCTTGTGTCCAGGAATTTCTCTTTGAGGAAGAAAACAAGGGGCCTCCTACTTGGCTGTGTGACTGGCAGGGGAGAAAGAGCATATTTCAGCTCAGTATGTATAGCTGTGCTCCAGGCTGAGCTGGGCTGCAACAGTTTTTCCATCTACATTTTTGAGGAGCTTCCAATTTCTTCTGAATAAACATTTTCCAAATAATCCTGCCTGAAAATTGTCCCTCATCAACTTAGGACATGCTTTTCTTTCTCAAGGTGATGCTACCAGGGAGCTGCCAAGACCCGTAGTACCCAACTAGCCTGGAAGAACTTGTCTGAAAACTTTGGTGGAGCTTTTCAGAATCACAAGGCTCTAGAACAAGGTGGGGTGGATCTCCCAGAGCTTGTACCTTGTACTTAAAAAATGAACGCTCCAACCGGCTTATTTTCCAAACGAGGCATCCAGGGCTCAACATGGTAATGAACTTGTCTGAGAACACACTGTCAGCTAACAGTAAGTAGTGAATGTGACATTTCTCTCTCCCTTACCTTGCCCTGGGACTTCCTCCAACCCCATATTCCAGATACCTTAAAGTATCCAGAGATGAGTGTCCAGATAATCTTGGTTTTTTTGTATGTCTGTTCTGAGTCCAACCAGTCATGAAAAATGACTTCAGTTGAATAGGACCCCGCAGGAGTAGCAGTTAAGGCTATGGCTAGATTTAGGGCAAGGGCTAGGGTTTGAGCTAGGATGGAGTTTAGGAGAATAATCCAAAAATAAAGTAGCATCCTCCCTAAATGTATCTCAGTTTCCATTTTCATCTGATCTGTCCTAGGTTCTTGGATATTAATAATATGAACCAAATTAGCAGATAGACACATAAACTGACCAGTTTTAGAAGCGGAAGTATATAGCTTGGTTACTCTACAGTATCATGGTACTAAAACCACTGTGTATCTATTATCAATTACTATGTAACGAACTACCCCCAACGTGTTTAAAATGCAACCATTTTATTGCATAAACGTCTTGAAGGTTAGGAATTTGGGCCACGCTCAACAGGAACAGCTCATCTGTGTTGCACATGGTGTTGGCTGAGGCAACTCAGCTGGGGCTGAAGAATCTAAGAAGGTCTCAGTCGCACGCCTGGGCCTTGGCGCTGGCTGTTAACTGAGCGCCTCTCTCTCCACGTGGCCTCCCCCTCCAGCAGAATTGCCTGGACTTCTGTACATGATGGTCGGGATCCAAGAGGGAAAGTGGAGGATGCAAGGCCTCTTTAAGGTCTGGGCATGGAGGCCCCAGAACCTCACTTCCATCACATTCTATTGGACAAATCAAGTCCCAAGACCAGCTGGAATCTGTGGGGAGAGAGGCTCTACCACTTAACAGGAGAACAGCAAAGTTATGTTGCAAGGGTTATGGACACATAGAGGGAAAACTTTGGAGCAGACCAGGGAAGACTTTGGAGTGGACCAATTTTTATCATTGTCTCCATAATGCTTGTCACAGGAAAGGATAATCTGATATAACAGGGAAAGAAGAGGGACCTGGTGTGGTGTGAGATCTGGGTCTACTCTCTGCCCTTTGCTATCAAGCCTCAGGCAAGTCACCTCCGGAGCTCCCTATAATA
Source organism: Theropithecus gelada (assembly GCF_003255815.1). Taxonomy (NCBI): domain Eukaryota; kingdom Metazoa; phylum Chordata; class Mammalia; order Primates; family Cercopithecidae; genus Theropithecus; species Theropithecus gelada. The sequence continues at coordinate 14,820,239 of NC_037674.1, forward strand.
GCATAGGAACTTTCTTCTAATATAGGGATATGGTGGCTTAGCTGGAAAGAACAAATAAGATACATGAAATAAAAGCACATTGAAAACTGTGGGCTTTAGTGCAATTCTAAAAATGTTTAATCTATATATTAACACTATTACCTTATTTATACCTTTCCTCTAACAAGCATTCAAGGCAAATGGTGGCTGGCTGGCAGAGGGGCATTAGATAGTCTTGAAAAGAGCTGTCCTGTCCCCCAATCTGAGGCTGCAAACCCAGCTTCACACTTTCTAACATGGTGAATCCCTCACCTTTCCTGACTTTCAGTGTCTTCATCGGTAAAATTACATTTTTGTGAGGAATAGCGTTTTTGTAACTTTGATTTTTATAAAGATTATCCCAACATTCCCCCAATCAATACTAAAATTATTTTAATCACCACTGTTGTTCAAACGTTCAGATTGTGACTGAAAGAAATCCGAAACTCACAACTTGAACAGTCGAAATTCCTAGAAAAGTACCAGTTTAACCTCTGCAAGAACGGCTCTTTAGACTTAGATTTTATTTGTGAAACAAAACCAAAACTAGAACCTTTTGTGATTGGGAGTGTGAGAAGTTCCATCTCAAGCAGTTGCCACCTCCCTTTGGCCTCGGGCTGCAGGGTCACCACTGCAGCCAGGGAGTGTCCTCTTTGGGCCTACGAGTTGGGCAGGGACACAGACACCATGCTTTATATAACTTATCCCACCCCAGGAGCTGGTCTTCCCACCAGCGCCCAGCACTCACAGGGGCCACAGAATCATATCTAGGTATTTAAGCCCAGGTCTGGCAACTCAGGAAAGATGAAATGGAGAGTTCTGCCCCCACCCACCACCCCACAAATGCTTGACCTGGGTGTAGCTGCTCTGCTGTGCTTTGGTGCAGTTTGCCGATATTCAGTCAGGTTGAAGCAGTCTTCCCAGTTCACACTGTGCTCAAATCCCGCCCCTCTCCAGCCCCGTTCTCTCTTGCCGCTGCTTGGACCTGGCCTCAGGGCTCATGACCAGCACTGGACTTGGCTGCTCACACAAATTGGTGTGGACAGCCCTGAGGATCGGGGTCCTGGGAAAGGGAAAGAGGGCGAGGAGATGACTAATGAAAAAGGAGGGCTCCTGATATGCTTGGCGTCCTCCAGCCAAGCACAGCCTAATCCTGAACGGAACTGAGGGGATGGACTCTTGAGACAAAGCAGGCCCCAGATGTAGGCAGTTTTTCTCCTGATCTATACTTGAGGATTCTTTAGAAAGCTCACTTTGAAGTTGAGCAGTAGAAAGCCAGAAACTATCACGGTTTCTGAAAAGAGCAATAGGAGTGTGTAATTGATACTTTCATTTAAGCTGTGATGAGTTAATGTTAAGTTATCCAGCCTGGGCGTACAATCACCTGGGGAGTTTTTTTGTTTAACTTCATGCCTAGACTTAATCAGTTTAATTGGTCTGGAGTGTTAAGTACTGCAGGTGACTCTGATAGGCATCAGGACTTCGAGTTCTAAGAGAGAGTGAGCCTAGAGCCAAGACTCTCAAATCTCAGCATGCCTTAGAATCACGTGCAGGAGCTGGCTGGAGCACAGATCACTGAGCCCTACCCTCTGAATTTCTGATTCAGTAGATTTGTGGTAGTGCCGAGAATCTGTGTTTCTGACAAGTTCCCAGGTGATGCTGATTGATGCTGATCAGAACCCACACCAGAGCCAGAAAACAACTTCATGCTGCCAGGTGGAGGCTTTGAGTTCTGGCCTGGGGGTTATAGCAGTGCTAATGAGGGCAGCAGATACATCTGAGGCATTTTAGAGGCAGGACATGTGGCTCTCCAGGTATTGGTTTGCACGGTTAGTCAGCAATGGCAGCTGGTGTGAGACTAGGCTTGCTGATGTGGCTTTGAGCCTCATCTGCACAGAGACAGAACATTTTGGAGATGGTGTATGTCTCTGTTTTGATTTCATACAGCTAGAGGTCAGATTTCTTTGCCTTGCATTCCAAACTACTATTGAGTAGAATTCTTAATATAAATCAATGCCATCCAAATGGTGAACTCAATTTACAATGCTTTGGGAACATTTGCCACTCTTTTCTAAAAACACATTCTGAGTTTTTCCAGATCTGGGTGAAACTTACCTCCCATTTGCAAACTTTCATCCTATGTTATTCAGCCCGCTTAAGTTTCTCTTGCCAGTGTCCAAACTCAAAAGGAGACTATAGAGTATCATCTCTGAAAGAAACATAGGTCAGCATCAAGGTACCTTTTGATGTGAATTGTGAAGAATTCCAGTAAAAGCACACAGTAGGAGAAGCTGGCTCATGTCCTCACAAGTATACGGTTCTTGCTGAGATAAGCTATGACTAGGGAATTCCTATTTGGGAAAAAGAATGTTCCTTTGAGGCAATTCAGCTACTCCTTCCTCAGAGAAAGTCTAAGCTAAGTAACCACCCTCGAGAAGGTAATATAAATAAGATAGTAAAAGCATTAGCTTTATCCAGTACAGGGCCCTTACAAGTCCAATCCAGTTAGCACATGTTTAAGGCAAGCAAAAATTTTCAATAATGAGTCATGATGATTTAACAAGATAGAGTGTCATTCAGCCAGCCATTTGGGTCACACAGTGACACCAGATAGGTGATAAAGGGGTGGGGAAAGACAGCTCTGGAGCCTACCTGGCAAAAAATCCACACAGATAAGAGGCTGTATTAGTCCGTTCTCACACTACTATAAAGAACTGCCCAAGACCGGGCAATTTATAAGGCAAAAAGGTTTAACCGACTCACAGTTCCGCATGGCTGGGGAGTTCTCAGGATACTTACAATCATGGTAGAAGGCGAAGGGGAAGCAAGACGCCTTCTTCACAAGGCAGCAGGAGCAAGTAATGCAAGCAGGGGAAATGCCGGATACTTGAAAAACCATGAGATCTCGTGAGAACTCCCTCATTATCACGAGAACAGCACAGGGGAAACTGCCCCCATGATCACTTCCCTCCCTCAACAGGTGGGGATTATAATTCGAGATGAGATTTGAGTGGGGACACAGAGCCAAACCATTATCAGAGAGAAATGGGGCACATTCCCCAGGTTGGCCTACTCGGCTGCTTTCAAACATACTGGCAATGAGCTGAGAAAGCCCTGAGCATAGGACCTTAAGGATATGTCTCTCATTGTCAACATTCTTGCTTCGTGGGGTCCAAATGGCAAGCAGGCGTGGCTCCCCAAAAGAGCCAGGTTTGGGGTGCTCTGATTGTGGGTGCGTTCATTCATTCACTCATTAGTTCATTCTACAGACATCACTTTACTGCCCATTACATGCCAGGCCCTGTCTAGGCAGGGGTGTGACAGAGACAAGTTAAATGTCAGTGGTTCTTGTCCTCAGGGAAGTCAGAGTCCAGAAACCAGAAGAGATGACTGACCATTTGGTGGGCCTGCAATAAAGGCAGATCGTCTGCATTAACAGCTGAAAAAGTGCCACTAGGTTTATCAAAACGGAAGTTTAAAAATAAATACATAAAAGGTTGGCCCCTCGGTCTGGGGAGTAGACATCAACCTATTGTCAGCAGGCAAGAATGAAGAAAAATCAGCTAATTTTGCTTTTTGATTGCCCAAATTAAATATAAGTGGGAAAAAAAACTTGCCACAAAAGCATCTAAAAATCTTGCATTCAAAAAATAGTCTGTAATTAATTAGACCACGGTCCCCCCAGAAATTGATTGTACTAAATAACGAAACATGGCTGTCATGGTCTCAATTCAGAAAAGTAGGCCTGGTGCAGGAGAAAACTGTGAGCTCAGGGAAGTGGGCAGAGAACTTCAAGTAATCAGTAATTGCTAATATTTCCTGGGGGTTTACTATGTACCTGGTACTATTCTAAGCAGTATTCTACATCGTAACTCATTAATCTTCACAACTACCATATAAAATGGTACTGCTACCAGCCTCATTTTACAGAGGAAGAAACAGGCACAGAATGGCTAAGTAACATGCTGATGGTCACACAGTTCATGGCAGAGCTGTGGACTGAACTGAGTCTGTGCAAAGGGCCCTGGTAGCCTGGTTTCCCTGTAGCTCCAAAGGGGGACGTCTGTGATTTTGGCAGCATAAACTGGTGATGTAGCAGGAATTTTAGACCAGAAAGCCTGAACTTGGATCCTGATCCTACCACTCAGTGGTGTGTGATTTTGGTAAGTTATTTAACTTCTCGAGTCACTGTGTCCTCATTTGTCAAAAAGTACTAGCAATCACTTTTAAGATTGTCGTGAGGATTAAATGAGATAAAAATGAAATCTACACGGAATTCCTTGCCTCAGAGAGAGCAGTTTTCCCTGACTATGATGTTCATTCCATACCTGTGAGTTTCAATTACAGTTCATCCAAGAAGTCACACGTTATCCAGAGATGCTTCAAAGCTGTGACGATTCACAAATTAGCATGTCTGATTCATCTGCATCCCATGGTAAAAGCCAGTTTCCTAATTTTCTAGACCTTCTGTTCAACTCAGAATGATTTACTTTAAAATACCAGAAAGTGTAGTCATTAATTTAACCAAGGAGATTAGCAGCTGGTGTCACTACAATTCTAGAGAAATTTGAAGAGCTCTGGATTGTATAAGATGACTGAGCCCTCTTATTAGCAACAGAAGTCTCATCCTAGTCCAAACAATGACCAAATACCATGGAAGTGAAAAAGGGTTCACGAAGAACTGATATTGTATGCATAGGTGCATTCACAGTAGAAAAAGGTGTTGGCATTTTCACAGAACTTTAGGACTGGGAACAACTACATAGAAGTCCTAAAGATCACCTAATGCAAATACCCTCCTAATGTTTGCAGTGGTTAGATGAAATGTGAGCTGAGGATCCTTCACCTTAATATTCTATGATTCTTTAATAAAAGCATATTGATTTCTTGTAAACATCTTCAGTGCTCATTTCTACACCCTGCTGTATGCTTGGTGCTCAGTCAGTATCAAACTGATGCATTCTGAGACTTTCCTAACAGACTACAGGTAATTAAGTTGGTTCTATATAGTTCAAAGTATTAAGACTCTACAATAATACTCAAAATCAATGTGTGCCTTTTACTGGAGAGAAGGTATACAATTTTCATTGCCTCCCCATGGGGTCTGTAAACAGACCCCCAAAAATACATATATTAAAAACCGGGTTTCTATAGATAGACTGGCCAAACTGCTAGTGCAGGCCCCCTTTTAGAATCAGCATATAATGCTTATGTGGAAAATAAACTCCGATGTATTTGCAAATAATAAACTTCACCTGCCTAGTGCAGAAAAATTTGGAGCTTACTACTGAGTTGGGAACACAAATGAGCAGCATACACACACCAACATGAAGTACAAGGTTCGGCTACATATCTCTTGGCTCTTGTATTTCTAACATGAATATTCATAGCTTATTCTTCGATTGCTCTTCCATTTATTCAGAGCACACTATTTTATACCTAACTACAGGGATATTAAATATCAGAAAAACACTATAATAAAGAGATAACGGATTTTGTGTCAGACACACCTGGGATCAAATTCGAATTCACATATTATTACCTATATGCCTTGGACAAGTCATTTAGCGTCCCTGAGCTTCAGCGTCCTCACCTGGAAAGTACAGGTATTAATGCCAACCACACAGGGTTTCTCTGAGGACAAATGAAATAATGTACAGAACATACCTAAAACATTGCCAAGGGGGTAGTAGACACTCTATAAATACTTGTTGAAATGAAGCTAGGAAAGAATGTTCTTATCTTATGTAAAACCACTGAAAGCAGATTAAGGCCTACAAAGATTATTCAGCAACAACTACAATGATATTTTTGTCTTGAAGTCTGCGGGGAAGGATTTCAACAGATACCACAGTCTCGTGGGTGATACAGACATCCATTCATTCATTCAAAGCTATTCACTGAGTGTCACTATAGGCCAGCAATACGATGAGAAATAGACAAACATTAATGACCGTATAAATAAATGTAAGAATGAAACTGACAAGGGCTCAAAAGAAAGATTCTTGACACAAGAGTCTATAATATGGAGGAGTCACAGGGGCATGGAGATAGGGACACTTGGCCTGAGACCTGAATGACGAGTTAGTGGATTCCAGTAAGAAAAGTGGGGAGGAAGAGAATTCCTGGCTGGTGATTTCAGTCATGATGGAGAGGAGATAAGGCAGTGGCTAGAGATGAGCAGTCAAGTTCGAGTATTAGCATTATTGTTACTGGAAGTTTTGAATGAAATACCAAAGCAACAGATAGAACATTCCAAACAGAAGGCAAATGATCAAAGGAGGTGTTCTTAAACCAGTTGCATAACCTTTTTATAATTCTTCACCTGTCGTCAGACTCTAAACAGGTCAGGGGTTATTGGAGATGAGGTGTTTTGGAGAGAGCTGTTGGTATGCTATGCGCCCTACCCCACTCTATGGGAGAAAGTATGGGAGGCTTCCTTTCTGTAGGTTTGTTCATCACCTCAAACCTACAGAAAGGAGTTTCCCAAAGAAACTTGAAAAGCTTCATCTGAGTCCCCCTAGTGTTCAGGGAATAGTGAGGACTGGTGTTTAACCCAGCTGGGTTGTTTGACCAGATGCTCTGATTGGACAGCGAATGTATGGTTGTTGCTGCAGTGAGGTCAGCCTCTGCTCAAGAGAAGATCCAGAGAGGCAGAGTCCAGACTAGACTAGGGCTCCAATATTGAGCCACCTCTCTCAGAAGGAAGCTGAAGACACCAACTGAGCCCCCTCGGATTGCAGAAGCCTTACTAGCCACTCTAGCCTCGAGTGACCATCCATTCTGCACTTCTCTCTAGAATCAGAAAAGGGCAAAAAACAACAGCATTTCATCAATACCATCTAAAGCCACTTTGAACATTCATGAGGTTAAAATTGCGGCAAAACAGTTACCCAAGGGCAAAAAGATAGGACTATGATGGTATGGATAGAGATATTAGAGATATTTAAAGTTCTCATTTTTGCTGTTTTTTTTTTTTTTGGTAATGTTGTGGTGGCTGTTTTTGTTTGTTTGCTTTTTGAACAGCTACCAGGACAAGGAGTTTTGTTTATTAGCACAGTTTATTTGTACATAGGATAAAGCCAAAGGGAATTACAATGGCAGGAGACAGGGAATACTCCACAGCAGGGAAAACCCAAAAATTACCCTTGCTTTTGTGACTTGAAGTTGCATACCACCTATGTCATTGGGAAATTATGTCTGCATCTCAAGAACAGCTCATATGTGATCTCCTCACCGTTATGATGATGATGTAGCATTAATTCAGCATTTACCATGTGCCAATCATCGTATGAGGCCTTGGTATATGGCTTCTTAAAAATCGTTGTCAGGGCAAGGACAACTCTTCTCCCTCCTACCTTTCTTCTCAGCACCACTTTTGTTTGATGCCACACTTGTGACGTTTGGAACTAACAGAGGTCCTGCCTTCAAAGAAAAAGCTCTCCCGGCTCCTCTTCAGAGAAGGCCATTCTCACACAGGGCTCACCTGTGAGGCTGCGGGACCAAGAGCTCCCTGAGTCCACAAACCAGACCTGCCTCTGCGGCCACTCCTGTTGGGGTTGTGGGTTACTTGTTGCGCTGTGTTTTGGTGCAGATTTGAAGGCATATTTTTATATAAACATTTTCTCAAAAGTCCAAAATTTGGTATCAGGTTTTATATATAGATCACCATAATTTGTATTATGTCCCCTCGTTCAAGGAAGGTGTCTGTGAAACTTGTTAATAAAACCAGAAAGAAATGTTTTTTAAAAAGTGCTGTGGTTGTTGTCATTGCAAAGCAGTACCAGTATTCAAAGGCCAGATTTGTCTGGTTTTACAGTTCATGCTCTTAAACACAAGACCATTCAGGTTCCAGAGTCATATTCCTGAACAGTTTACACATTGGGTTAAAATTTATGAGCAAGTTTCCCCCCAAATGCCCTTCATTCACACACACACACACACACACACAGCACTACACACCACTGACCCTCACTCTTTCTCCCTGCCCAGGGAGACAATTCAACGCCATCATCACATTGCTCGGAGAGCCTAGCCTGGCTCTAACAGTGGGACGCTTCCTACTGCCCTCTGACGTCTCCTGTCTCTTTCACAGACTCCTCCCTTTGTCCAGCCCATGAGTGTGTTCGGTTCTTGGAATTCCATCTCTGGCCCAGTCTTCTTCCTACCCTACATGCTTTCCTCCCTACCCTTAGCTTCCACCCACACGCAACTCTTTGTTCAAACCACCCCCATCCATGACTCCCGGCAAGATCTTTCTCCTGATCTCAGGTTCTGTAACTACAGCTGCTTCCTTCCGTGTGACCACCTCAGCCTATCCACTGGATTGTGAGGTCCTCAAAGATGAGAACCACACCTCACTCAGCTTTATGCATCCTGTATTTCATACATTTTTAAATATAATATATAAATATGTAAGTGAATGAATAAGTGGGTTCAATTACTGTGTTTCATGAAAAACAAATTAAGGTAAAAAGAGAAAGAAAAACTTGAAAAGGAGAAGCCATATGTAGCTTTGTCTTCTCACTTGAGACAGGATGTGCTAGAAAATAACCAAAAAATCAGTGGATTCCACGAGATAGAACAGGTGTGCTAGACAGTGGCGTGGGCAAGTATGCTTGCCAAATACTAGATTTTAAAAATAATTAAGCAGGACATTTTGATCCTCTAATATACATTACTACAATTCAAATATTTTATAATATATATATAAAAAATCTGGCATCACTTAACAACAGCTTCTGAGAAATGTGTCATTAGGTGATTTTGTCCTGTGTAAACATCAGATTGTACTTACACAAACCTAGATGATAGAGCCTACTACACACCTAGGCTAGATGGTGTAGCCTATTGCTCCTAGACTACAGACCTGCTCTGCATGTTACTGTATTGAATACCGTAAGCAACTGTAGCACAATGGTAAGCATTTGTGTATCTAAACATATCTAAACATAGAGAAACTACAGTAAAAATAAGATATCATAATCTTATGGGACCACTGTGGCATATACAGCCCATCATTGATGAAAATGTAGTTATGGGCCATGTGACTATATTTTACATTTTTCAGCACTTGTTAAATGTATTTGATTACATTTCTGTTTGGGTTTGTTTGTTTGTTTAGTACACATTAATTGTTCTGCAGACTGAGATTCTATAGTTAACCAATTGGGAGAAATAGGCCCTAGAATACAGGATCCTTGATTAGTCACTGCTCATAAGAAAATAACTTTTAAAACAACAACAACAACAAAAACCCTTCAAGATGGACACAATGGTTGTATTTGGAGCCTTTAACCTTTTCTAAGAACAAATCAGTGGATCTATGCAGACACAAAAGAGTCTGAAGCTTGGCCTCCCGTGAACCACACCCCAAAGGGCGGAGGATCTGGACGTGGCCACACTTCAGGTCACTTGGGTTTTTTATCCCTCAGGCTACCACCGGCAACTCACTTGCTGTGATGAATACCGCTTTCTTCCTGCAGCCACAAGTCAGTGACATTTTGGTCATGAAACCCACATGCACTGGCTCTAAACTGCAGCGCCTCTCTGGGGTCTGGGGGTGGAGGGCGACTCCTCATTCTCCAGCAGCTGCAGGAAGCGCTGGGTGACATCACCTCCCCCTAAGCCAAGAAGGTCAGGCCCAGAGCAGCCATCTTTGGATAGAAAACACACAAATAATCCACCTCTTTCCACCCCGGAGAATGAGCTCACAACTGCGGGGGGTCCAGCTCTATGTGCATGCCAGGTGATGTCAGGGTGAATGTCCTGGCATTCTGACACTCTGCAGGTGCTTCATTCATGGACACCCCCTAGTTCACACCAGATGGCAGCGTGGGAGAGGGACATCAGCTCTAGACCTTCCCTCACTTCAAGTTATAAGCCTTTGGGGGACTGACTCGCCCATTTTCTTGGACTGTGTTACACGAAAGTGGGTCCAATCATAATGGGATAGATACTGGGGTAGGGTGGGGATGGAGAAGGGCTTCTCTAGAGGTTTCTGTACAAATAAAATTCCTGGCAATAGGCTCTTACTTCTATCATCAACTGCTATTCTCTGGGTCATGGAAAATCCTGCATTGTTGGTCACACAGGGGGATGGAGTGGAAAAGTGGAAAGAGAACTGATTGGCTCTCGGCAAGGTGAACAGAGTTATAATAGAATGGGAGAGAAGCCCACACAACAAGTTGGACAACCCGACACCTAACGTGGGCTTCCCTATTCCGGACTTTGCTTTGTCCAAAGCCAAGTGGCAGAGAGAGTTCAAAATTACCCTGCATTTTGATTCCATGAAAAACAAAATTTTTTGTTGTTGTTCAATTGCTGATACACTTGGCCTGACTATACCCTGCTTTCTCATCACAAATAGGAAATGGGCTTGAATGTAAGTAGTGTGTTTCTTTGAATCCCTCAAAAGAAAAGGTTCTACTTTGACACCCACATTTAAATTGCCTGTAACTTCCTCATTGGAATCTTTGAAGGCCAAGGTATTTCTGTGTCAGGAGGTGACTGTTGATCTGCCTGACAGATGACGTGTCAGGGACACTCACATGGTTACCCTAGAAAGATGTACCCTTAAAAGGAAGAAGTCCCGTCAAGCATTGACTCTAGCATTTAATCTAATGCCAGAAGCAGACTGAGGTGGCTGTTTAAGGAAGGAAAGGAGACAAGGAAGACAGGAGGGAGGGAAAGCAGGAGAAATGGAAAGAAGAAATGGAGAGATGGTATGGGGAAAGGGAAAAGAAAGGAAGGGAAGCAGGGAGAGAGGAAGAGATGGAAGGAAGGAGGAAAGAGGGGAAGAAAACTTGAGCTAGTGAGGAGCCCATTGGATTCCGTAAATAAATCACAGAAACAATGAAGTCTGGTTCTTCTGAAAAGGGTTCCCACTTTCCCCAACTTCATCCTGGTTCAACCAGCCTCAAGACTGAGGAGAATCAGGCAGCCGGCAGGGGCTTCAGCCTGCAGTCCCAATGGGCGGTGAGTCATGGGCTGCGCTGCAAGTGGGCTGCTCTGAGGGAGCCCTGGAGGGCCGGCCGTGGGCGTTCAGACCATTCCTGCTGCTGGTCAGGAATGTTCAGGAAGTTGGTTCACTCCAAGGTCATTCTCTTTAGGATTTAATGAACAAGCCTCACAAAAATGAAGGGGACCCAAGGTTTGAATCCTGAAGCCCCAAACAATATGCCAGTCAGTTTATTTTTCCTCTTGGGACTTAGCTCGTCCTTCAGGAAACTGCAGAGAAGAGTGACCTCGTCGTGAAGCTTCCTGCCCGTAAGAGACACAGTCCTTTCATGGCACACAGATGCCTCTGGCAAGGCAGAGGAAAATGCTTCAACTTCAACAAAAGAGGCATCTCTACCTTCTGTCCACAGCTGGCTCCTAGCAGAACTGGGAAGGTCCAGGGACAAGAATCTGAATCCCTCGTCCTCAGCCTACTGAGACCAACAGCGCCTTTGCCTGTCAGCACCCATCAATCACAGCCCTCCAGAAGCTCATCCTCGATGCAGTTGTCCCCAAGCAGTTCAGCCCCATGGCCTTTTCTTGGGAGGACTCCAGGCTTTCCCTACACTTCTGTCATTACCAAGCTAAACAAAACAGCTCCACTCCTGGAATTCATCCAGCTGCCGACTTGTGAGGGCGCATGAGCAGCTGTTGTTCCAGTGGAGACAGGAGGGCATGGGCTTTAGAGTCAGACAGCCAGGGCTCAAATTCCAGTTCTGCAATTACTTGCTGGTGACCTTGGGAAAGTAACTTAACCTCTCCGAGACTCAACTTTCCTATGCTAGAAGTCATGATAATAATAGTAGGGTCGTTATAAGGATTGCATGTGTCATCTCTCTGAGAGCAGAGAAACTATCTTATTTACTAGTGTTTAACCCACGGAAAGCATGGAGTAAATATTTATTGAATACATGCAAAATGCTTCACACAGTGTTTAGCACATAGACGACTGCAATGAATGGATAGTATTATCTTCCTTCTCTTTATTTTCTGCCTCTCTCAATGCTTCCCATGGAGGAGCTTATTTTGACCCTTGTGTCAGTCAGGGTCCCAGCAGGAAACAGATGTTGTGTTCCAAATGGGGAGATCTTCATGAAGGAGCCATCTGCAGGGGTGACTGAGGGAACCAATAGGGAGAGTTAAGCATTCCAGAAGTAGCCACAGCAGAAAGGTGCCAACTGTCCTCTCCCTGGAGGGTCAAGCAGGGAGCTGCTACCAGAGCCCTAAGTGAGAGAGCTATAGCTGAGAGGCCAGCTGCAGAGGATCCAAACCCTTTAGGGAACAGCAGAGCAGGGAGGGAGAAGGGGGAATTAACACCCCAGCCTTCCTCTCCTCCCACTCTATGATCTCTTGCTGGTGCCTCCCAATGGCCAAGCCCAATATCCGCTGATGAGACCCTTGTAAATCAGCTTCCACAGAGCAGCCTGGAGAAGGGTAGGCTGGATCTAGCGGTGCAAATGGAGAAAATCTAGCACAGCCATTAAATCTCCAAGGATCTATGTGAATAGTCTTCTTTCCTCATCTACATAGGTTCTTCAGCAGATTTACACTAAGAAAGACAGTATCTTCTCAAAAAAGCTGAGATCACCAGGAGACTTTAGATTCAAAGATGATGTGAACTGAAATTTCACCTTGTATTTCTTCCTGTTGGGGGAATCTAAACAACTGGAGCACAGCTGTTCTATGGAGCTGGTTCCACAGCTGTATCACACCTTTGCTGCCCTTTCTCATACTACAAATTTCTACATGGAAAATCTAGAAATTGATATATTTCCATGCCTTGAAAACAATAAAAGGTGAATCCAGGCATGAATAACCTATAGGTAACTTTTTATGTTTGCAATATGTGGGTATTTTTAAATACATAATAATTAAAATCTACTGACATTTTCCTAACATCTTTGTGTTGCGTATTGTGTTTGTAACAAGAGATTCTAGGCTTGAAGAGCTAAATAAGTTCACTGCTAAAGTGCTGGCATATCTGTGGCAGAGGATAAGTTGGATAGCAATCGGAAGCCAGCTCTGCAGACGCCCCCCTGGTCTTTGAAGGGTGGCATTCACTTTCCCAACACTGCGCAGGTTGGGTGGACATCCTGCTAACTGGCATTCAGCCCCACTGCCCAACAGCTGCCAAGAGGCCCAATGCCTTCACTGGATGTGGAACTCAGTGCTGGTATCTGAACACTAGCCCTCTAGAGGGTCAGTTTCATCTGTTAAGTATACGCAAAAATGCATAAAGCAAGACGATAACCATGTTAAAATGAAAGCATACTCACAGTGAGGCATGGTTAGTTCTTTGTGGACTCTGCTTCAATCTAGTTACCTGGCCCTAAGAAAACAGCAGTATTTAGAAATGGATAGAAGCAATGAAGGTGATGATGAGGATAGCCAAGAATTTTGCAGCATTTCTTTTGTTCTAGACACTATACTAACTGACTCACATAGGTTAACTCAACCCCATGGCCCCCCTACTCTGCCTCGCAAATAAGCATATGTTGTAGATTTTCCTTTAGAGATGAGGAGCACAAAACCAAGTGATATTAAGTTACTTGCCTAAGATAACAAAGCTGATGAGTGGAAGAGCTGGGATTGAAAATCAAGCAATCTAACTCCAGATTGTACTTTTAACCACCAGATGATTCTGCCTCTGATTATGTTCCTTAAATATTCAGAGAGAGAGAAAAAAAAATTGGAAGAACATGTATTTTTCAACTTAAAAGCAGCTTGCTTCAGAGAGTGACATAACACATGAATGTTTCTCTCTACTTTCTACTTTTTTGCTCTTTGTTTTATTTAGGAGTCAATATATTAATTTCGTAATGGAAAATGTAAACCTCATGTCAAAAACCTATTGGAGGAATCTGGTTCTGTTATGAAAGTATGAGTCCCCTGTAGCCTAGCCCTCTTGCAGATGACAAATGCGAACCCTATACAGAATAGAAGCCAAGAATAGGCCCACATGTATATAGGCAATCGATTTTCAATGAAGGTGCCAAGGCAATTTAATGAGGAAAGACTAGCCTTTCCAACAAATGCTACCAAATCAATTACCTATCCATAAAGGAATAAATGAATATCGACCCCCAACTCTCATCATATACAAAAAGTAATTTGAAATGGATCACACACTTCCATGCAAAATATAAAATTACAAAACCTCTAAAAAAGTTAAAGGAGAACCATTTTGTAAACTTGGAGTGGGCAAACTTTTCTTAGGAAGAAAATAAAAATAATGGAGCATTTATTGGAAATGTTGTTTGCTCAATGCTACTTCATCACAAACACTTTCATTCTCTGAAAAATACCATTAAGAAAACATACAGGCAAGTCACTGCCTAGGAGAAAACATCCAAAGGACTTGTAACCAAAATGTATAGAGAACTCTTACAACTCAATAATTACTTACAATTATTGAACTAGACAAACTCTTACAACTCAATACTTACTTACAATTATTGAATTAGACAAACAACCTATCTTCTTTAATGGGCAATGAAAGGTGAATAGACACTTCAAAAGAGTATCTATCAAGGGCTAAAATCATATATAAAGACGTTTGAAATCATGGGTCATCAGGGAAATGTAAGTGAAAACCACAGTGAAATGTCACTCCACATCTACCAGAAAGATTTAAATTAAAAAGACCGACCATCCTGAGCGTTGGCAATGATGCAGAGCAAACAGAACTCTCATACACTACTGGTGGAAAGAGCAAATGATACAAATTTCTTGGAAAAGAGTTTTGCAGATTCTAGAGCTAAACATAAACCTACCATGCAATGTTTGGAATGACCCAGGAATTCTACACCAAGTAAATAAAAACATATGTTCACATAAAGACTCACACATGAATATTCATAGCCGCTTTACCTGTAATAGACAAAAACTGGAAACAACCTAAGTGTCCATCAACAGGTGATTAGATAAACAAATTGTGATATATCTGTACAATAGTACTCAGAAACAAAACAGAGCAAACTGGTGATACAGTATGGATGAATCTCAAAATCATTATTTTGAGTAAATGAAGACAAAAATCCCCCTCAAAATAGAATACATATTGTATTATTCCATTTATGTATGTATATAAAATTCTAAAAAATGCAAACTAGTATATGGTGGCAAAGAGTAGATCATTTGTTGCCTGGAAATGAAGGTGGAGGGAAAGATGGATTACAAAGAGGCATGAGGGATCTTTTCAGAAAAATGGAAACATTTGTTATATTGGTTATAGTGATGGTTTCATGAGCATATACATTCATCATAGCTCATCAAATTGAATGGTTTAAATATATGAAGTTTGTTGTATATCTTCAAAGTTGCT
Organism: Theropithecus gelada; assembly: GCF_003255815.1. Classification (NCBI taxonomy): domain Eukaryota; kingdom Metazoa; phylum Chordata; class Mammalia; order Primates; family Cercopithecidae; genus Theropithecus; species Theropithecus gelada. The sequence continues at coordinate 14,835,579 of NC_037674.1, forward strand.
TTCAAAAATATCTTTTCTGCTGAGATCCTTGTCCTAGGAACTAGACAGCAGCTGTAGCCTCAGCACCCAGCACCCTAGTTTGCTCTTCCCCATAAAGCAACCATTGGGTTTATCATGGCCGTTCTGACTCACCATTCTGGGAAGACTCCTTTTCCTTCTTTGTCTTACAACCCTTCGACTTTCATCTGTATAGCCCTTTGATTGTTTTTCAAAGCTTTTACTGCACTGTAGTCATATGAATGCATTTAACTTACAAGAATTCAAGTATACACACACAAGGCAATGAAGAAAAGCAATTATAGCATGTACAAGAAAGAGAATCAATGTACACAGTGTGGGTGGTTCCACCTGCCATTTCATTCCAAGAGTTTGAGAAGGGTGATGTGACTGCTTTTCCTCCAGCTGGTTCCACTGTTCCTATGTCTCCTATGTCATTTTAGGAGAATCTCATCACGTGAAGTAAAATTCTACTGGTCGTTTGTTTGTTTATTTGTTTGTTTTGAGACAGGGTGTCACTCTGTTACCCAGGCTGGAGAGTAGTAGCACAATCATATCTCACTGTAACCTCACACTCCTGGGCTCAAGTAATCCTCCCACCTGAGCCTCCCTAGTAGCTAGGACTATAGGTGCACACCATCAAACCTGGTTTCTACTGTTTAAAAGACATCTTTTTTGGTACAACAGAGCCTCTAAATGCAAACCGAGGGCTTCATCTGTTGTTGTGGTTGTTGTTCACTTTTTGGATTTTTTTTCTTACCTTTGCTGATAATTGCATTTCATAATCACATCAACTTTAAGTTGTGTTGAATTTGTGTTGCTCTCAGTTATATTAAATCCTACTTTTTGATAAACCATTTTATTTATTAAGTTTGTTGCATGAGTGATGAAACAATGAACACAGGAGCAAGAAAAGAAAGCAACATGGGTGAAACTTAGGTTCAGTTTTATTTCTAGTTTAACCATGCTTTCTTAAATGGAAATGCTAATATATTCCTTTTTCAAATTTTAGGTTCGGGGGTACAGGTGCAGGTTTGCTATATAAGTAATTGTGTGTCGAAAGGATTTTAGTGTACACACTATTTCATTACCCAGGTAATAAGCATAGCACCCAGTAGTTTTCCAGTGCTTCATTTTATACTCAACTGAAGAAACAATGATCTGTCCAGAAATGGAAAAATGTTGATTGTATTGGACTTATTAGGAAAAAGAATATTCGTCTCCTACGTGGAATCTTACAGTTCATGAGGATAATTTTACTATACTTGATTTGCATCATAGGTGATGATTTTAGAACCCCCACGTAAGATCAAATTTACTGTATCTTTTGGGGTTTTCAGAATAGCCCCATAAAGTGGCCGGGGAAAATATTATCCACACTTGACAGAAGAGGAAACAGGGCCTCAGGGAGATTGTGACTTGCTAGTTACACAGCTAATAAGGGACATCCTCCTTTCCACAACCCAGGTCTTCAGACCGCAAGTCTAGTATTCCGTGAATCATATCACCACCTCCACATGTTGCCATTTTGCTTATCAGACAAAGGCATTACTATGGCCTGGATTTGCCCTGAGTCCCAAGGAGGATTCTCACAGTGAAGATAACTTATTTTCACAATGGAAGCCGAAACTGCTGCTAATAATTTTTGGCTCTTTCTTCTCTAAAAAGGAAAATATGTTAAACCAAATGTGGCAGTCTTGTGACTCTTACCCGCTAATCATAATCAAAATTTACTTTAATTGACAACCAAGCTGTCAGTTATCCAAGCTTTCAGAAGAACGGATACAGATAAGGCTAAATTATGAAGATATATTCCACAAACTCAGAGGAGCCAGCATCCCAGAGAGAGTCTCCATTCAGCCCAGAGGCAAGGGAGTACACATCTAAACCACCATGAGCTAGGCACTCCCCAGCCATCTGTATACACTCTGTCATCTTTACAACTGCAGCCTTTAACAAGGGCTGGGAGATCTCAACTAAAACAGACAGAATGAACTTTCTTCTAGGGATCTTAGAACATTTTGCATGGATAGGTGGAGGATTTGAAGAAAATGACCTCTAAGGATAACTGCCTTTCTAAAGGTCTAAAAACAAACTGTCCCCAGTTCATTAACCAACATGTTTGTTGCCACTAGAAATCATTTTTCAAAGAGTGGTAAAGATGACAGGGACTCTAGTCACTGCCCAAAACCCGACTGACAGGGTCTCAGCACTAAACCAATTAAAACTTAACAAGTGTCACTGTCCCAGGTATGACAGCTAGGATAGAAGTCATTCTATGTCTGGCCCAGACAGGAGGCTAAGGGACTGGTTACCGTGGGCAGTTAGGAGGCATACACTTGAGGGAAGAGGAAGTTATGCTTTCTATAGGGACATGTTTCCTATCCTTAATGAGTTTCCATCCTATAAGAAGACACACAAGTTTAGGATGACAAATTTACACATATAACTTTACAAATTTGCTAGCAATCTCCATTACCCTGGCTGAGGCGGAAAGGTCAACCTAAGCTGCCATGTTTGGGGTACTAACGTTTGTGCTCACTCTTTCTCTCACTAAACTCAGTTGCAGCATAGAGGAAGGCTCCAAGAATCAGGGAAGATCAGGGATCCTGAGCTCTCATAGGGCCATCAGAAATGTGATGAGTGACTGTTAAGAGGGATGCACAGCACAGATGCTAATGTCTTTTGTTTGGTTGTATATGCATTTCAGAGTGAGAAGTGAAGCCCAGTCACATTATAATCTGGGCAGTTTAGGTTCTTGTTTACAACCCTCATCCAATAGGCACCAGCTGGGGGCTTGGTATGTGGATTTTGTTTAGTTGCATTGTTATCTTTTTATATCAGAGGAATCCTTCTGCCTATTACCCCAATTTCCTCCCTTCTGGTCCAGTAGCAAACCAGGACCATAACAGACAGGTTCCTAATGCTCTGCAGATGAAGGAATGTCAGGAAAATAAACACATTTGCTCCCTTCTGTTGCATTCCTTTCCTTAAGGGAGGAAACTAAGAGAAGATGACTTAAAACTAAACACAGAGATTTTCCACCAACACTTATCTTGCCAGCTCCTGCCGAGATCACTAGCTTTAAAAGTGCTCTTCGGGCCTGAGTTCAGGATGGCTCTTAAGCAACTCTGCCTCTGCGCAGAGCTGCCATTGCATTTCTTCAGCTATTTTCCAATTGCCTGAAAGAAGCACCCACTTGCCTGGGCCAGGAAGGAGGAGCACAGAGAAACATAGAGTAGAACTGTTTCTTCCTCAAAATACCTTCCCCAGAGCATAGTCTACTTGTCTACTTGATGTCTCATGGAGCAACGGAGGCCGAAGTTTGGGGATGACTCTCTGAACAGGGGTGATTTGTACCAGGTTTGAACCACTGGAAGCCATACCCTTAGAAAGGGTAAATCCAAGAAGGTTCAACACCAAGAACTGCAGACACTGGCAGAAGTCATTCAGGGCAGAGTCATGTTGACAAACACATGGTTTTCTCCAAAGTATAAAGCGCTCAGTATATAGATGGAGAAGGCGAGGCACAAATACAGCCCAGTGACTTTCCAAGGTGTTCATGATGGTGTCGGTCCTAGAGCCAAGACAAGACTATGTGCCTTCCATACTACCAGAACACACTAACTCTTGAGCATCATGTCCCAGAAACAAATCGAGTGGGGGAAATATTCTTTTCTGGAATACCAGGGTATCTTGGTATTCCAGAGGAAAACTATTTATGATCCACTTTCATGATCTGTTTTTAGGGATTTGTCATTTACTAAGGCAGGAATTTTAATCCTTTTCCCTGCTCGGGGTGGGGGGATATCAGAATGAAGCTCTAGATAGAGAATGAGTCTATCCCACCAATAGCAGTTTCAACCCAACACAGCTTTTTCAGTCTCCATTTGTCCTCACCTGGAAAATCAGCTGGTGAATGTGGCAGTCAGGGCCTCCCGGGTATAGAAGAGTTGCTGGGTCAAATACTTCCATCATGCTTCATTATACCCTAGTTAAGAGTTGACTTCTTCCACTTGTCTGGGTCTGAACTAGACTGACTTGCGACTGATGGAGGATGAGAGCCAGGCAGGGGTCTCTCTGCAGCACCTCCTACCAGCCACCCAGCAGCAGGGTTCCTACCCAGGTGTCCACCTGTCACCACTGGGCAGGGGTGATGAGCACACAGTTGCCCCTTCCATGGCAGCATTGTTCTTGGTCTAACTTTCATCTCTCTGCTATCTCACAATGCTCTTCTAAAATAAGGTGTATTTGGCAGCATTATCAAACAAAGGCTGGCAACAAAACTCACGCATTGTCAATGTGTACTTCTTCAATTTAATTTAGATCTCTAATGTCTTGAGGTTTTAAAAAAGATATTTTAATTTTTTTGTGACTCAAGTTGCATTTGGATTGTGAAGACACTCTTTTCAAGTTCGTACCAGAAGTAAGTTATTTCTGAGTCCCTAAATAGATGCACAAGAGCCCCCAAATACCTGGGGACTGTGGTCTCCCTTGAAAAACTCACTGTAGCATGGCCTGAGTGCTTAGAATTTGTCTCATAAGAAAATTCCTTCATTTGATGAAATGATTTAAATGTGACTATGGTCTCAATGGTCTGGGGGAAAGGCCACTTACAAATTCTCTTTATGAGAGATGTGAGTTTACCATTCTACCTGTGAAGGAACAGCCTCTCTTGATGGGTTTAAGAATAGTTTTTTAGCAAAATATCTTCTGTTCCAAAGTCAAAATCATTTAAATGGGTTCAAAATTCAGCTCTACATCTGTTTCTAATGCCTGAATGAAAAGATGTTTTTTTAGTTCACGGGTCAGTGGGTGTACAGCTTGAATGCTAAGTCAGGAAGTAAGAAACTTGATTATTAGAGAGATGGACATCCAAATATTTAATATTTTTAATCAACACTTACACATGATTGGAAGTAAGATATGGACTTGCAGTCTCATTTCAGAGCCAACGCATCTAACCATCCCCCGCTCATACACTCATCGCACATTAGGTTTCACTGTAAAAGTTAGTACCCATCCCTGTTTACTCTTCTTTTTTTTATTTTATTTTTATTTATTTATTTTTTATTTTTTTTTTTTTTGAGACAGTCTTACTCTGTCGCCCAGGCTGGAGTGCAATAGGACAATATTGGCTCACTGCAACCTCCGCCTCCCAGGTTCAAGCAATTTGCCTGCCTCAGCCTCCCGAGTATCTGGGATTACAGGCATGCACCACCATGCCCGGCTAATTTTTTGTATTTTTACTACAGAGTTTCACCGTGTTGGCCAGGCTGGTCTCAAACACCTGACCTCAGCTGATTCACCCACTCTGGCCTGTTTACTCTTTCTTATCGAAGAGACTAGTATTTCAGAATCTTTATCAACAATAAGAAAGTGTTGTGCTCTGATATTTACAGACCTGTGCTAGACTCTGGGAGGCTGAAAGACACAGGCTTGAGGGCGGAAAGAGGTGAAGAGACACAGCCCTAAGGGTCTTAGTTTATAGAACAGCTACCCAAACACACGACATGCAATGCAGGGCAACCAGAGCCAAGAGCACACAAGAGGCTCAGGCAGAGCTCCTCTGCAGAGGGCCGAGACTCCTGGCCCATTTGCTGGAGGATACCTGCATCCTTAAAGAAGGGAGAGGCAGGGACACAGGACAGCATTGCAGAGAAGACGCACGGTGGGCTGGTGGTTTGATGGTTTGAACAAAGGCAGTGGTTGGCAAGTGCACACAGGATTGAGGAAATAAGCACCTCACTTAAGGAGGATGAGAGAATTCGTAAAGGACAGACTGGGAGGTGAAGGCAAAGAAGCAAGTGAAGGCACAGATGGCAGAGGTCATAAAGCCAGGCTTGTGTGCGCCAAGTGTCAACCCGGTGCCCCCTTATTAAACTTCCATCTACCTTCTGTCAGTGTTAACTTAGGAAATCCCGGTGGAGTGTTTCATTTCTTTTTTTGTTGTTGTTTTTGGTTTTGGGGGGCTGGATTTTTACTCCCGACAGGCTGTACCTTCAGGTCTACACCATTTGAACTTGATACAATCAGCAATTAGGAAAAATAGGGGAGATGAGAGGAATTCCATGGCCTTAATCACATGATAAAGCAGCAACATAATTCCCGAACAGGTAAATTTAAGAATAGTAATTGAACACTTTTCTCGACCACCTGAAACACAGATTCCATTCTGGCTGTATTTTAAGTTGGTGTTTTTAATGATTCGATTTTTAACCAATTGCTTCATTCTGATTCTGAGAGAAATACCTAATGGACAAGGCCGCTGCCTTTTCAGTGTAAAAAATAAAACTAACTTGCTTCTATTCCCATAGCACTTGCTAATTCGCAAAATGCCTCACTGTGTGTCCCATTTGATCAGCACTACCATCTCCCAGGGCAGGTAGGGACAGACGTATTATCATTATCCCCATTTTACAGGTGAGATAGTTGAGCTTCAGATAGATCCTGTGACTTGCCCCAGGTCACCTGGCTTGAGTCAGACTTGGGTCCCAACCCTCCGTACCTGTGAGGACTGCATAAGGTCTTCATCAAGATCCCACTTTTTCTCTACCTAGCTGATTGCTTAAGATTTTTTCTCAAATTTCTTCAAACTTTAAAGAGCTTTTTGATCTTCTGCAAACCACTTTTTAGACCATATCTACCCTAAGAAAGAAAACTTTACACCTTATTCTCTGTGGCTACCAACTGATCAGAGGTAATGTTACTACTCAAAGCATTGCTTTTTAATCTTCCATAACACCCCTAGAATATAGGAATTGATGTCCAGATTTCACAGGTGTGAAATGAGGTGCATTGTTGGTCAGGGTTCTCTAAAGGGACAGAACTAATAGGAGATATATATATATATATATATATATCTCACACACACACACACTCTACTATATATATACTATAGTATATATATAGTAGTTTATTAAATATTAACTCACATGGTCACAAGTCCCACAATAGGCCATCTGCAAGCTGAGTAGCAAGGAGAGCCAGTTCGAGTCCCAAACCTGAAGAACTTGGAGTCAGATGTTCGAGGGCTGGAAGGATCCAGCATGGGAGAAAGATGTAGGCTGGGAGGCTAGGCCAGTCTAGCTTTTTCATGTTTCTCTACTGGCTTTATATTCTAGCCAGGTGTGCCGGCCGCTGATTAGAAGGTGCCCACCCAGATTAAGGGTGGGTCTGCCTTCCCCAGCCCAATGACTCAAATGTTAATTCCCTTTGGCACCACCCTCACAGACACGCCCAGGATCAATACTTTGCATCCTTCAATCCAATCAAGTTGACACTCAAGATTAACCATCACAGGTATAGAGCAATAAAGTGATTTGATTTGACCAAGCTCACTTAGCTCATACTTGACAGAGTAGAAATCCCAAAGCCCTCAACCACACTAGCAGAAAAATGCCCAAACGGAGGTGGGAAGTTGTAAAGCAGTGATTCTCCGGCAGGATTTCTGGCTCCCCTGCATCAGAATCACAGAGGACTCCCGTTAAACTTCAGATTCCTTTTCCGAAATGTGTCAAGCTGAAACACACACCAGAGAATCTCCATTTTTTCAGATCCTCAGAAGATTTTTACCAACACCAAAAGCTAGGAAATACTGACAGGAGGCATGGCCAAGAGAATGGTATAGCTCAACCCCAGCAATACAGGGCAAATATAATGGAAGGAGGGAAGGATGGAGGGAGGGAGGGCCAGGTGGTGGAGGACACTGAATGAGGTTGGATTGGAGATAACAGGAAAGGGACTAGAGGAAAGGACTTGAGGTGTCCCAGAAGCCAGAGTATTTTCATGTATTAGGAAGGGACTAGCTTTCGTAGAAGAAAAAGATCACTAAATTAAGAAGATACTGGCCTTTCAATCAACAAACCCAGCTGCCTCATCATATTTCTCCTGGAAAGGAAGGAGGCCTGACTTGGGAGGCAGATCTAGATCTGTTTCCAACTCTGCCTCTAACTCCTCTGTGACTCTGAGCTAATCACTTGACATCTTGGAACCTCAGTTCAAGTTCAGCATCAGTAAAATCTCGCCCTGGCTGGGGAAGGTTGGGTGGGGGAGCAGAACGATTGCTAATATGTCATGCAACGCCAAATTTTCAGGAGTTTCCACCCTCTCCTTCTTTAAGCTCATCTCTATCCAACGTCTTTAGTGTTGCCTTCTCCAGCAAGACTCGGCAGGAAGGTTTGGAAGGCTCTGAAGCCACAGAAGTGTTGTGCACAGAAGCAACTTAAGCCCAGGCCACAGTGGAAGGAGCCAGGCTCCAGCAGAATGATGGTCAGGTGTGGCTGCACAGTTGCGACCTCTGAGGGCACCCAGCATCTGGCAGTCTTCCTCAGGGAGAGATTTCCAAAGTCTTTATTCGTTTTGTTGTTTGTTCGTTTGTTTGTTTGTTTAAGACAAGGCCTCTCTCTGTCACCCAGGCTGGGATACAGTGGCATGATCATAGCTCACTGTGGCCTCAAACTCTTGGGCTCAAGAAATCCTCCCACCTCAGCCTCCCAAGCAGAAATCTACCCACCACCTTGGCCTCCCAAAGTGCTGAGATTACAGGTGTGAACCACCACACCCATCTGCCAAAGTCCATATTTGAAAGCTGTCCAGCACAGGATTTCTGTTAAGAGACACGTTCTGAGCTCCAGGAACGGCGGATGTGCTCTTTAGACTTAACAGTGGCCAACTGGAAGCATTCCGACTTTGAGAAAAACTTAAGCACCTGTTATAAAAGTCTAGTGTATGTCACACTGTCACAATATCCTTTCTGTGGGCTATGGAAAGCTGGAGGAGCATTGTTTCAGACACGGGGGCAAACAGAGGACTGGGGCTTGTGGTTCTGCCATCCCGGTTTGGAAATGGGAGAGGTCTAATCTGATCAAGGCAGAATCTGGATTAAGTAGAAATATATTCAGAGCCAAGACAACAATCAATAATATTCTTTATGGAGACCTGGAACTACATCCTCCATGAAATGGAAGAGTAATGGTCCTTCCAGCCCTCCTAAATTATTTGTTTAACATATAGGAAAGGTATTAATCTCTAGCCACTCACACCCCTCAAAACTTCTAGGGGGAGGTTTTATTATACAGTATTGAGAACACCCAGTTCTGCTAGGAGAGCTGAATATTAGAATTTGGAGGATGACTTTACTCAGGGTTTAAAAGAAAAAAAGCAGGGACAATTCCTCCTACACAGTTGACCCTCAAACAACAGGGGTTTGAACCATGCAGGTCCGCTTACACATGGATGTTTTCTCAATGAAAGTTACACCGAGTCTGCCTGCCTCTCCTGCCTCCCCTTCCACTTCCTCTACCTTGTCCTCCTCTGCCAACCCTGAGACAGCAGATCAACCTCGCCCCCTTTCTCCTGTTCCTCGTTCTACTCACTGTGAGGACAAGATGAAGACCTAATGAATAGTAAACATATTTTCTCTTCTTTATAATTTTCCTAATAATATTTTCCTTTCTCTGGCTTACTTTATTATAACAATACAGTATGTACTACATATAACATACAAAATACGTGCTAATCAGCTATTTATAGTAGGATATTAGTAGTTAAGTTTTGGGAGAGTCAAAAGTTATACTCAGGTTTTTTACTGAGCTGGGGGTCAGCACCCCAACACCTATGTTGGAGGGTCAAGGGTCAACTGTATTAGTTCACTAGAGCTGTCATAATAAAGTACCACAATTTGGGTAGTTTAAGCAACAGAAATTAGTTGTCTCAGTTCAGGAGGCAAAAAGTCCAAAATCAAGGTATCCAGAGAGTTGAATTTTTTCTGAGGACTGTGAGGAAAGGATCCATTGTAGACCATTCTCCTTGGCTATCAGATGGTTGTCTTCTTCCTGCATCTTCATGTCATCTTTCTTTCTTTCTTTTTCTTTTTTTTTTTTTTTTTTTTTTTTTTTTTTTTGTTGAGACAGAGTCCTGCTCTGTTGCCCAGGCTGGAGAGAAATGGCAAGATTTTGGTTCGCTGCAGCCTCTACCTCCCAGGTTCAAGTGATTCTCCTGCCTCATCCTCCTGAGTAGCTGGGATTACAGGTGCATGCCACCATGCCCAGCTAATTTTTGTATTTTTAGTAGAGATGGGGTTTCACCATGTTGGCCAGGCTGGTCTCAAACTCCTGAGTCATCTTTCTTGTATGTGTGTCTCTGCATCTGAAATTTCTCCCTTTTATCCCTTTTTATAAGGACACCAGTCACAGTGAATTATAACCCATTCCAAGAGTTTCATTTTAATTTGGTTGCCACTGTGAATACCCTACCTCCAAATAGGGTCACATTCTGAGGTACCAGAGGTTAGGACTCCAACATATCTTTTTTGAGGAGAATGCAATTAAACCTGTAACATCTCCCTTTCCACAAAATCTAGTTCCATGGTTCTAAAGGAGGGAAAGAGCATCAGAATTAATACCTTTTCATGAATAAGGCACACTGGGGGCACTAGGAGAAGGGATTCAGTCAGAGAGACAGGCTCTAGAAATCCAGCCAAGAAGAAGGTCCTGTGTAACTTTTACATTTTCTTTGCACATCCAATTAGAAATGAGAAAATGGGAAGACTCTGAGTTCTTCAGCAAATGGCCAGATTATGAGTCCATTGACTGGGTAATTTATAAAGAATGAGATTTATTTCTCACACTTTCAGAGGCTAGAAAGTCCAAGATCAACGTGCCAGTAGGTCTGGGGTATGGTAAGAGCCCAGTCTCTGCTTCCAAGGTGGGGCCTTGAATGTTGCAATCTCCAGAGAGGAAGAACTCTTTCCTCACATGGCAGAATGGCAGAAGAGGGCAAACCCACTTTTCCAAGCCCTTTTTATAGAATCGTTAATCCATTCATGAGGATGGAGCCCTCATGACCTAAACACTTCACATTCGGCCCCACCTCTCAACACACTTGCATTGGAGATGAGGTTTTAACCTGTGAATCTTGGAGGGAACACAGACATTCACACCATATCATAGATTAATGGACTTATCCATAGATGGCCCTCAAATGCTAGAAGGGCTCTGCATAGGAACCCAGGGACCAGACCCATCTATGGTCTGGCTACAGAGAACAGAAAGAACACAGGGGTCAATACAAGCCTGCTTGCATCCATCTGGGGCCCCTCCCCACCCAAATAAGGCCCTACAACCACCTTTTGGAGAGGAGAAAAAACAGAGATAGGAGCCTGAAATGTTGAGAATTTACCCCAAGGAGATGTTTCCACAAAGGTAACTATTTTAAACTGAAAGACACTTTCAAACCAAAAGAGTGAGTCTAAGATGCTTTAATCGGCAAGTTGAAAAACTAGAAACATGTTTTCTTTTCTACCCATCTGGGGGAGGGTACTGGAGCAAGATTAGCTCCATTATGGAAAATAAAATTTACATTTTCTTTGCACATCCAATTAGTAATATAAAATTGTCAGCCCTTGTTCCCACTACACAGGGAAATGGAGTTACAGAGACCAAGTGAGAGGACATTTTGGGGAACATTTAAAAATCTAAACCCTGAACAGAGGTAGATATGAAATCAAGAATGAGGTGAACACTAATGGGAACATCTGCACAGATGTTAGACTGGGTTTCAATATACCTGAGTAGATACCTTTACTCTGACCCAAACCTACCTTACATAAAATCTCAACTATGTGGCCAAGACCATACTGGCCATTTTCCCTACCTCATCTGTATTAGTCAGGGTACTCTACAGGGACAGAACTGATAGGATAGATGTATATATAAAGTGGAGTTTATTAAGGAGTATTGACTCACATGATCACAAGGTGAAGTCCCACAACAGTCCATCTGCAAGCTAAGAAGCAAGGAAGCCAGTCCAAGTCCCAAAACCTCAAAAGTAGGGAAGCCAACAGTGCAGTCTTCAGTTTGTGGCCAAAGGCCCAAGAGTCCCTGGCAAGCCACTGGTGTAAATTCAAGAGTACAAAAGCTGAAGAACTTGGAGTACGATATTTGAGGGCAGCAAGCATCCAGCACGGGAGAAAGTTGAAGGCTGGAAGACTCAGTAAGTCTACTCTTCCATTTTTCTCCTGCCTCCCTTATTCTAGCTGTTCTGGCAGCTCATTAGATGGTACTCACCCAGACTGAAGGTGGGTAGGCCACTCCCAGTCCACTGACTCAAATCTTAATCTCCTTTGGCAACACCCTCACAGACACACTTAGGAATAATACTTTGCATCCTTCAATCCAATCAAGTTGACACTCAGTATTAACCATCACATCATCCCTTTCACAAGTGCTTTCCTGTGAAACCCCAAGCCCATCTTGCTCTTCCTCCTGTACTCTCCTCCTGCCTCCCAACCTGCCTCTGGATTTTAACCATTCTCCAATGTCTTAGTTCATTTTGTGTTGCTATAAAGGAATACCTTAGGCTGGATAAATTATAAAGAAAAAAGGTTCATTTGGCTCAAGATTTAGAGGACTGAAAAGTTCAAGCTTGGGTGTCTGCATCTGGCGAGAGTCTCAGGCTGCTTCCACTTGTGGTGGAGGGTGAAGGGGAGCTAGCATGTGCAGGGGTCACATGGCGAGAGAGGAGGACAGAGGGAGGGAGGAGGTGCCAGGCTCTTTTTAACAACCAGCACTCATCGAAACTAATGGTGAGAATTTACTCACCTTCAGGGAAGACGCCAATCTAATCATCTGCCGCCATAACCCCAATACCTCCCATTACCCCACCTCAACACTGGGGATCAAATTTCAATATGAGGCTTGATGGGGACAAACAAATCAAACCATAGTACCCCTTAATCTGTGCACTCCCTCTTTTACAGCACAAGCCTAATGCATGCAAAACAACCACATATCAAAAGCATTCTCCAAATGACCCTCTTTCATCGTGAAAGGGAGCTTGCTGTTAGCACAAGAGCCAAGCAAGCAACAGCTTTTGGGGAAGTGATAACATCAGGATCTGATAGTGGAGCCCATGCCAAATCTCAGCAGAGAGCCCCAGGACCTGCAAGGACTGTGCATGAGACTTGGCACTGGTATCCTCAAGCCACAGAACCATTTCTGGAAAAGCAAATGGAAGGGCAAGGGAGCCAGAACAGCAGTGAGGCAGTGAGGACCCTGAGCTTAGCCCACAAGAGCACTCCCCTCCAAGGCAGCACAACAAGTAAGCACAGGCTTTCCACCTCCTTCAGGCCAAATGTTTCTCTCCCCATTCTAGCTGAGGGCTGAAATATCCCTTAACTAGTTCGGTGAGTGTGTTGTTGGTTACAGCTTCTCTCTATATTTCTACAGCCCCTACCTCTCATATCCACCTGCTCCAGGGCACACAGCCCCTTCCCTGCAGACTGAGGTCCTGCTGCTGGGCTCTGAGTGGAAAAGACTTTAGCATTTTTAGCAACCTGCTACTCAAATCTCAAATTGTGGGCCCTACACCAGCAGCTTCAGCATCACCTGGTTGCTTGTTAGAAATACAGGCTCCATTGCAGACCCACTGAATCCAAATCTGCATTTCAACAAGACCCCAGACAATTGTGAGACAGAGTCAAGTTTGAGATACACTTCGTTTTCAAACTGGGTGTAAATGGAATCACCTGGGGAGTTTTTTAAAATATTGATGCTTACCTCCCACCTCCCAAAATTCTGATCTAACTGACACAGGGTGAGATCAAAGGATTACGGGTTTTAAAAGCTCCTCAGATGATTCAACTGGGGAGCATAACTTGAGAACCAATGCTTCACTTCTCTACCACTTGGATCTTCTATCTGTTCATTGATTCTCTTTCCAGTTATTGAACAAAGCAAATTATAAGCTCTCTTTTTCTACTTAATTTTATTTTTAACTTTTATTTTAGATTTAGGGGGTACATGTTTGTTACCTGGATATATTGCATAACGTTGAGGTTTGGGGTATTAATGATCCCATCACCCAGGTAATGCGCATAGTACCCAATAGTTTTTCAACCCTTGCCCCCGGCCTTCTTCCCCACTCTAGTAGTCCCCAGTGTTCCCCTAATTGCGTCCGTGTGTACTCAATGTTTAGCTCCCACTTAGAACATGAGGTATTTGGTTTTCTGTTCTTGTGTTTATTTGCTTAGGATAATGGCCTCCAGCTGCATCCATGTTGCTGGAAAGGACGTGATTGTGTTCTTTTTTATGGCCTTGTAGTGGTTCATGGTGTATATGCACCACATTTTCTTCATCCATTGCATCGTTGATGGACATCTAGGTTGATTCCACATCTTTGTTATTGTGAAGAGTGTTGCAATGAACATATGAGTGCATGTGTCTTTTCAATAGAACTTTCTTTACCTTTTGGATATACACCCAGTAATAAGATTGCTGGGTCGAATGGTTAACATTCTGTTCTTAATAAACCAAGTTATAAAAAGATTTTAAATCAAAGCTTGGTGCTGCTAACTCTAATGAGTCCAGAGCTTATATTTTTTATCTTCCATGGAGGTAGGAGGTCTGTAGAAAGTGGTGGCAGACACAGGCCCAGCCCAGGAACTGACAGCTTTTCAACCACATCCTGGTTTCCCCTCTGAGGGTAGAGCAAGGGCTTGTCCTTTAGTATCTGGACAGAAGGAGAATTCTAGGGGCAGAGCAGGCAGTTGACTAGCCTGAAGGGTGTATTGGGCTCCTGGTTAAAAATCGATAACTCCCCAATGGAGGAGCTAAGCTCCGTCCCTTTTTTTAGGTCAAGCCTAGTAGTGATGAACTTCAGATGAACATCCTCAACACCAGCAAGCTCTAGTTACCTGAGCATTAGCCCAACCTGGTCCCCCTCCAAGAATGACAATACCAACTGGCAAGAGGCTGGGATCCCAAGGAAGCTGGCAAAAGGGGCTCTGCTTACATCAAAATAAAGTCCTGCCAGTCACAGTGGCTCAAGCCTGTAATCCCAGCACTTTGGGAGGCCAAGGCAGGCGGATCACCTGAGGTTGGAAGTTCAAGACCAGCCTGACCAACATGGAGAAACCCCGTCTCTACTAAAAACACAAAAAAATTAGCCGGATGTGGTGGTGGGCACCTATAATCCCAGCTACTCAGGAGGCTGAGGCAAGAGAATCACTTGAACCTGGGAGGTGGAGGTTGCGATGAGCTGAGATCGTGCCATTGCGCTCCAGCCTCGGCAACAACAGGGAAACTCCGTCTCAAAAAAAAAAAAAAGTCCAAGAAGGAGGGTGGGAAGCCTCAGTCCAGAGTCTTTGCTGAACATGAGCCCTTTATTGGGCCACAGGATCCCTCTCATTTCTCAAAGAATAGGCTGCCTGTCTAGGGCCTTCCCAGATTTTTGGACCCAAGTAGGCTTAATCTTCTATATGGAAAATTGGCTTATATTATAATCTGAGTAGTTTTATTTATTTATTGTAAAGAAAATTTGCCCCAAAATGGGTGTCTGAAGGAAATGAAGGAAATAGGAGATCTGTCCCCCAGCAATCTTTTTTAAAAGTACAGGTTCTCATCCACCAGGTACACTTGGGAGGAAGAAAGGGGGCAATGCCTCAGAGCGGTTGTATGACCTTCAATGAGTCATCTCCCAGATCTGAGCCTCAGCTTCCCAACATGTAAAATAGGGGGACTCAGTTTCAATTATCTGTAAGGGGCACCTTCCTATTTAAACCGTGTGTGGTCCTACCTAAAGGCTGAGGCTTTAATTTTAAACACTTGCAATAACCGTTACAATCCCAAAATTTGGTGACATAGTTCCTCCTGATTGGAACTTGGTCCATATGTCCATCAACTAAGGCATGTGTAGAAAATTCCCAAGAGGATGTTAGGGGAGATAATACAGGCAGGACGGGGTATCATCAGCCCTGACTGGAGGTTGCTGATGCTCCTGTTTTGTTCCACTTCATGGAGCCACAGAGATGAATGAATCTTTAGAGCCCAGGCCAATCAAGCTTTCACCACCACCTCTCCACCAAAATATGCCCTTTCCAAGGTCACCGACAACTTCACATTGTTAAAACAGTGGCAGAGCTTACCCTTAGCTGACTACATCTCTCAGCAACATTCCTCACTGTTGACCCCTCCAGCGTCCTTGAAATATTATCTTCCTCTGGCTTCCAGGACACCCCACATGCCTCATTTTGCACCTACTTCTCTGACCACTCCTTCCTGGTCTCCTTTGTTTGTTTCTTCCCACCTCCCCAAATACTTAGTGTTACAGTGCCCCTGGTCTTTGGACCTCTTCTCTTTTCTCTCTGTATCTACTCTCCCTGGTGATCTCACCCATCTCATGGCTTTAAAACCACTAATAATTTCCAACATTACATCTCCAGCCCTGGCCTCTCCCTGCTACAGCACGTCAAGTGAGCCTCAACTGACCAGAGATGTTTGAGATAAAGGAGCTTGTATTCCCAGGGCAAGAGAGGGAAAAATCACCTTGAGGCTAGTCAGTTTTTATAGCTTCCTTTGTAGAGGAGAGTGAGTACTTACTGCTTACTAGACAAGCAGCATGTTTTTCAAAAGTCAAAAGGAAGCTTATGAGGAACAAGGTAATACTCTCTAGATGGCTGGCCTTGTCTTAGGCACATTCATTAATTCATTTTGTGCACAGAAATAATATGTCCATGAACCTGGGGGAACCACTCTTTTGAGAGACCTTGTCCTCGGAGTTCCTCTGACTCAATATTAGGAGCAAGATAGAGTAAGACACCTATTCTTTCATGTATGCCATATGTATGAATGAATGAAACAAAGGCATAGTTCTGCACTGGTTAAAAAAAACAAAAAGCCTGCTAAAAGGCAATGGTATATATTCAGGAATCATATTTTGAAGACCAACTATATCCAAGACTCACGGCAGGTTTTGCATGCCACTGATGCATCTGCATGACCTTCCCAAGGCTATTTGTCA
Source organism: Theropithecus gelada (assembly GCF_003255815.1). NCBI lineage: Eukaryota > Metazoa > Chordata > Mammalia > Primates > Cercopithecidae > Theropithecus > Theropithecus gelada. Next base: position 14,852,376 of record NC_037674.1, read on the forward strand.
CAGCGGCCCCAAAATCCTGGCCTCTATGGGCCTAAGTGTTCTGGAGTAAATAGGCCAGGCCAGCACCCCTGAGAAGCAGGGGCTCACCCCATCCTAAGCCACCTTCCCAGTCTCTAAGCAACCTCAGCATCAGTGGCCCTCTGACCCCATCAGCCTGTGTGTCCCTACTTGTCTGAACACATACAATTTTCTTTCTTTTAATTGGCAGATTTTGGAAAACAAGTACATAAGTGAACACAGAGCAAAGTGTTTAGTCTGGGAGCTATTTCTCGGAAGTCTCTTTTGAGAAAGAGTTTCTAGCCTTTCCCCACTTTCATGAGATTAGAGAGATAGGAACAGGTACATGGAGGGAGGGGTCCACACACTGGAAAACATTTTTGGATCTGATAACCACCCTAATGAAGCCCCAAAGCTATCACCTTTGGATGGGTTTCTCAAACATGGAATTCTACCAGGATTTCTGTCAACAGGCCTCCTAATCCCCTCTCGCCTGCCAAGCCACATGCTACACAAAAGTGAAGAACAAGCAAGGCATTGAGACACGTGTTCTATCCAGCCAGGGGATGCGCAACGTCTGCCCACGCAGGCTGCATTATTATCAGCAGGAACTGACAGAGGGGTCTGTTCTCCCCTCTCCAGGCAGTGGAGGTGCGCTTCCCGCCTCTGACCTGTGGCTCAGCCCGGTCTCAGCAGAAATCCCAGGGGAGGTTCCGGCCTTGCTCGCATCCTGCTTCCTGTGCTAAGATCTGGTCGGAATGAAAGATGGTAAAAGGTCTTTTATATTGAGAAGGCCTTTACAAAGCTTGCCTTTACTATTTTATAATCTCTACATTTTATTGTCCTTTTGAAATCACAAAAGTAAGTAGAAACGTGAGGAGGCGCTGCTTTGTTTATTTGCTCTCCCATTCAACAACTGGGCTGCTGCATTACCAGTTCCCCCTACTCTTTGATTCAGAAATGGACACTAGAAATTTTTCCTACTTGTGACTGAAGCTGCAAACACTTCAACCTGTTTTCAGTTACCCTGTTGTACCTCACAAGATTCCATCCTCTTTTCAGTGGAAAGAAAGCCATGGCCGAGGCAGTGCAGGTCTAGTGTGGTTCTCAGACTTTCTGGGAGCAGCTGGCACACATTCAAGAACAGGGAGTTCCTGAAGGGTGGCTGAGGACAGATCATGGGACCGGAGGTGAGAGGTGCCCCAAAGGGTTGGAGCCCTCCTTACAGGCATGAGCAGTTGGGTCTGATGCACCACGGTGAGGGCATTCAGCAGCCAGGTCCTGAGTAGCTGAAACACAGGATACACAGAGGGCAATGTCTTAGAGCCACACCAACTGGGTAGGACTGAACAGATGGTCATTCAAGCCTTTAGGGTGTATCAGCAATCCATCAGAAAACTTGTTAAAAGGCAGATTCTAGGCTCAGCCCTAGATTCCGATCCAGCAGGCCTGGGATGAAGACCAGGCAGGAATCTGCATTTTTCCAGTTTTTCCAGCTGCTTCTAATGTAGATGGACTCCGGATTGCCATTTGAGAGACACTGATGTAGAACAAGTTCAGTTAGACTGGAGATATTAGCCAAGGTAATTTCGAAAAAGAATGTGCTTGCTCAAAGCTCTGACAAATTTAAGGTCAGGGGCTAGAGAAATGAATATGAACACACTCACAGCTTAAAGGTTAGGTTGGGAGGCCCAAAGGAAGCACAGGTTCAAAGGCACAAGGGAGTCGTTGTGGTGAACAAGGCTCAGAGAAGCTTCTGGAAGCCCATGATCTGGCAGATGACACACATGATAGTATGGCAGATGGTACATACCAGGTAAACCCTAAATGCATAAGGTTTGTATTACTTACAGGAAAACAAGACATGAGCCTAAGCAAGAGGCCTGGCCCCTCCAAATCTACAGTTAACGGGCAGAGTCCTTTAGAAGCATGGGTCCATTAGGGAATTTTACCTTGCCTCAACAGAAACGATGGTAAGCGTAGGTGTTGCAAGGAAGCCATAGTTCAATTGCTCTACATCTATTATCCCAGCAAGGACAATGCTAGTTCTATGAGAAATTCTAAAGATGACACAGCTCTATTGTCAAAGAGCTTATGATATAATCATAAAGCACTTTAGAAAAATGGTCTAGTTAAGTAAGCCCAAATACTGGATAGTATTGAAGCAGTTGACTGCAATCTAGAGTACAAAGTGGGTCCTGTGCAGCCAGGAGAAAGCTCACAGAGTAGGCAGAGGGTTGGGACTAAGTGATTTAAAGCCCTTATAATTCTTACTGCATGGCCCCTTTTTCCAGCAGGCCTGACCATGTTATGTTCTATGCAATTCACACCATCTGAAAATACACTGCAGCTCCCCGTTCCCCTCCCAGTGTTAGTTCTCACCTCCAGCTTTTGGGACCCACATTCAGCTTCTTGCCCTGTTCCTATTCTCATCTTCTGATACGCCATCTTCCCTGGTAAGGTTTTGCCATGCCCTTGAACATGACATTAGATACGACTCCAGTTTTGACTCTTACTACACTCTCTCTCCCCACTCATGGCACAGTGATGATTTGCAAACTCCCTCCAGCCACCTTGGATATATCATGCTCCCTGATCCAACCTGGCCCCTGATCCTTGTATCCTTGTACCTTGGTATGATCTCCACGGGCAGCAGCTCCATGGGAATTTTCCAGTCCCAGAGAATTCATGCACTCATGAAGGGAAAGAACAAATGGGGTGAGTATGAAGGCAGAAAGGAGAGATGGAAGATAAGGAGCAACAGTCAGACAGGAGAACCCATATTTTGAGATCAACGATAATGTCTTCCCTCTCAATCAGGATACTTCCTAATCTCAAGTACTCTATTTGGAAGGGAGAGATCTGTAGTTTCTGGGCTCAAATAAAGGTAATCTTTGGCTTGAAGCACTAGGCAAGCACAGCCTTCTACATCTTGATGGAACCTCATGGGAAGGTGGAGGCTGAAGCACAAATGACATGTAAAGGAAAGTCTGGTGAGATTGAGCATTAGTGGAAGAACTTCGGTGGCCTGGCCTGATCTTCACCTGAGCCAGGTTCCTGGAGGCATGTTCTTGCTAAGCTTCGTCTGTGGCCCCAAAGCCTTTGGGGATTCAGAATCAATGAATACTCTGCAGTCTGGTCTCCACATGACCCCCAACTTGCTTAGACTCATCACATGTTACATGGAACATGATTCCTTTGAGTCATTGCAGTGAACAAAAGGACCAAAAGGAATCATGTTCCATGTAAGAACCCATCTTCTGAACACCCCACTGCACTCTCACTGGTAGAAGACGAATCTGATGCGCTAGGGAGTTATATAGTTTATTTCTTCTCATTTCAACCTCTCTATTTCTCAGACACACATGCACAGGTGCACACACACACAAGTGCTTGTGCACACACATACACACACAGAGAGGACTTTGAACTGCCTAAGGGCAAGAATAATTCCATATTCATGTTCCACAATGCCTGGAGAAATCTTTTCATACAGCAGGTCTTCAAAAAATCCCACTAACAAGCAGCATTCATAATAGTAAAGTAAATGATGCTGCTACAGATCTGAGCTGTGGGAGGATCCATGAAGACTGCCAGGTAAGAATATCTTCAGGGTCTGTCTCATAGGGATGCAGTCCCACAGATGTCCATAAGCCCCTTACCTCACAGCCTCAAATTAATCAAGCAAAGAGACTAACAGAAACTTGTCAAGTCTTGTATCTCCTTAATTTTACCTTATGCTAAGTTTCTGTGATAGAGAGAAGCTATGGCTGGTCAGCAGTCACCAGCCATAATCCAGCCCTTGGAGGCTTGGAGATCTATAGCCTAGATTGAAGAGTGTGGCAATGGCTAGGAAAGTAAGGATAGGTAAGAATTATCTATTGTATCTACTCTATAAAATTGTAGAAAAGCCACTCTTCACTTTCCCAAGAACCTCTCATTGATAAAGATTTGCAGAAAGTGTCTGTGTGGGGTCCCCGTTGTTTCTTTTACGTGTCCTGAGTCGCCCACAGCTGTTTCCCTCCTTATAATCATCTCATTATCATTGGATGGCAGCAGAGACTTCATGAGAAAGCTCATGGGGCTATGGCCCTGCCTCCTTTGCACGAGGATGAGAGGTTTCAGGAGACCTTTTTCATAAGGGCTTGTCCAGGATTTGGGCCAGTCCCACAGGATTCCAGATTCTTGAAGTTTGGCTGAAAACCCTGTGGGAAGAGAAAACCCTCTAAGCAGGAGAAAGCCAACATATATTAAAATGTTCTTGTCTTCCCAGATAGGTTGTGTTTTGTGAATAGGGCGACATGTTATTTCCCCCAGGAAAAGAAAAAACAAAACTGATTCAAAATGTACTGAGGTAAAAAGAGTTGTAGAAGCAAATTAATCTTCAGATTTCCTAACTTTTTGTGTCCCATAAATAATCTGTGGCCTTGTCCCAGAGAGAAAAGTGTCTGCTATTTTGGCAAACTAGGTATCTCAGAGAGAGAACAGAATTGCCCTGTCTTGAGGAAAGACCACAAGGGCAAACATAAATGAAAAGAACAAAGACTCTGTATTGTTGAGCTGAATGGCCACCCAAATATCCCAAAGAATGAACTTTAACTTTCTCAACAGAAAGGCAACCACAAGAAGTCTGGCGGCTCATGGAGAAAGTTCCTTTGTGAATACGTGGCCTTTACAGTGCTTCATCTTTACACAGAATTAACTCCGGGCCTGAAAGATGTGTGCCTTTTCCTGGTTTGTTTTAATGGCAGACTCAGAACACCGGGTACAGTTTTGCTTCTGTCTTTAAAGTTGTCCTTGCTTTGCCCTCCAAGGCCTGTAGCCAGTCAAGCATTTTTGGCGAGACAGAAACACTCTCTAATCCCAAGAATGCCCAGGAACCAACAGACATAGGTGGTTCCTAAGCTTATTTCCTGTGTTCAGATTCAAGAGTGGAATCCCAGTTTGGCCTGGCTACAGAGGCTGGAAGGTAGAAAAGGTGAAAAATTCTCTAAAATGTTTCCAGGTTTTCTATTTACTGGATAGGCAACAAACCAATAGCTGTTTGGAGGAGCTAGCTGGCTGGCAGCAATTTTCCAAGAATTTCCAAATAGCAGTACGTGGCCTAAGAAAGGGAGGTACCAGGAAAGGAGAAAGAAGGGAGCAAAGTAAAAAATGATTTATTGGTGCCCTTAGCAATATAAAGTTGAAGTGGACAGCGCAGCCAAAAGTATCTTGCTACTGCAGTAGGGAAATTAGCCAAGGGTGGTGTCAATTAGAGATACAAGGGGTGGTAATTTCATTTGAGAAGCCAACTCTAGGCAAAGGGTATGGGTGCTGAGCAATTGCCCCAGCAGCCTGCCAAGGTATGTGCTATTTGTTTTCATCAGGACTGTGGATAGGGGTGTGTGTGCGTGAGAGAGAGAGAGACAGATAAAGTAGGTCATCCTATCGAAAGAGAAGGTGAAAGGGTTGAGGAAGGCCTCTCTTCTCTCTGATTTATTGTAGAGCAGGAAGAGTCACTGTCTGCAATATACAAAATAAGGAAAACAGGAAGTCAAACTTTCAAGAAGGCAAAGGGAAATCAAAACCAGAGATAGGACAAGGATGAATGAAAACACCTGGCATAGAAGTGAAATGAGAAAAAAGGAAATTTTGCTTTCTCAGAAATACACAATTGGTCTGAGCCTCATTCTTTGGAAGTTAAGTCCCGTCCTTCTGAAAAAGATGTGTAAACCACTGAAGAGGAACCATGATGATAATTCACCCCTTGCAGGCTGTGGGAGAGGAGGTTTGGAAGACAGGTGGGAAGTTGGCTCTCTGAATGCTGTAGACAATGAGGAGGTACATTGTCCTTTGAGAGGTGATAAGGAGGCAGCCATCATTTAGTAAAGTACTATTGTCCCCTAATGATAGATGTGCTTAGGTATTTCTATACCAATGGTTGTAACGAAAAGAGTATAAACTTAAGTCAAACAGACACAACTTTTCTTTGTGTATACAACAGGAATAGTACTTATTACCTCAATCTTGGCTAGAGTTAGAATGAAATGGCACCTGGAACATAACAGATGTTCTTTAGATTTAATTTATTCTCTTTTCCTCTTCATGCCGAGATAAAAGAGTACCAGAAGAAGAAGTTTGAGACACATTCTCTAGAGACAAAAAATGTAAATGGCATAAGATAATCAGTGGCTTTACCCACTGATTCTTGCAATGAAAAGTTGGGTGTAATGGAAAAGAAAGGAAGGGATGAGAAACAAAGGACAGTGGACAAATGGAATTCAAAACCAGTTGTGTATTTCTGGTTCTGGATCTCAGACACTAAATGTACAGCCTCTAGTTAAGAGTGGACCATCTCTCACAATGCCTGGAGACCAAATGAACTAATCCAGAAGTTTTAACTAATGTGAAGGAAATACCAGATAAAACAATGAAGAGAAGCTATAAAGAATAAGAGATGTGGCAAGAAATATAAAGTTGGAAAGGTGATCAGTGAACCACATGAAGAAATAACTAAAAATCAGGCACAAACAATATTAATTAACTCAGATCTCTATGTTCCAATGTCAGAGCATGGACAACAAAAAACAAGATTCCAACACTGAATGGAAAATCTGATCTCAAAAGCTTCACCAGTGGCCAGGTGCAGTGACTCACACCTGTAATCCCAACACTTTAGGAGGCCGAGACTGGCAGATCTGGCCTGAGGTCAGATGTTCAGACTAGCCTGGCCAGTATGCTGAAACCCCATCTCTGCTAAAAATACAAAAATTAGCCAGACGTGGTGGTACACACCTGTAGTCCCAGCTACTCGGGAGGTTGAGGCACAAGAATTACTTGAACCTGAGTGGTGGGGCTGCAGTGAGCTGAGATCATGCCACTGTACTCCAGCCTGGCCAACTGAGTAAGACTCTGTCTCAAAAATAAATAAATAAATAACCAGAACTTCTTGGAATGGAGTTCAACATTGAAATACTGCAAACACGCTGAGAAGGGAAGACAAAGTAGTTATAGACCTAAATAATGCTCTGTGTTGCTGATGGCATTACTCACAAACTGTAGGCACAGATATAAAATGATACACATTTCATGGAGGGTAATTGAAAATATGTAGTGAGTGTTGTGAGGTGCCATCAGACTCTTCCTTCAGAACCAAGGAGCCATTCTCCTAGTTGCAAGAGGATAGCCTGCTGCACTGGTTTCTGATAGCTACTGTTACAAATAGTACCACAAATTTCATGGCTTATGTTTTAGGCAAATGCTAAAACTGTTTTAAACAAATGTACTATCTTATAGTTCTAGGCATCAGAAGTCTGAAACGGGTCTTGTGTGACTAAAATCAAGATGTTGGTAGGGCTGCATTCCTTTCTGGAGGTTCTTGGGAAGAATCTACTTTGTTTCTGTTGGAGTTTTCTGGGATTTTTTTTTTACCTTTTTTTTCTTTTGTCTTTTCCAGTCTTTAGAGGCTGCCTGCCTTCCTTGGCTCATGGCCCCATTCCATCTTCAAAGTTGAGTCTTTCTTATATTACATTATTGACACCCTCTCCCTTCTGCTTTCCTCTTTATAAGGATCCTTGTAATTACACTGGACCTACCTGGATAATCCAGTATAATATCTACATCTTAATTTCATCTGCAACCTTCATTATTCTTTGCCATGTAATCTAACATATTCATAGATTCAGGAATTCGGATATAGACATCTTTGGGGGCTGTTATTCTACCCACCATGTCTGACAGCCACTCACAGCTGAGTCTCTCCCCAGGAGTTATCTTCGGTTGAAAGCAGCTGCCTCAGGCAAGGTTATGCTCCACAGGAAAAACTGGCATCCAATGACTGGCTGATTGAAGGCCCAAAGGCCCAGCCCCTCCAATGCCTCAGTATGGAACATTCCTCACTAGCCATCCCAGCTCCAGGGTCCCCTTGAATCAACTGAAGCCATTGCTGCAATGTATTCCAAAATTCAGCTTTTTTTCATGACTAGCCTTGTTTTTTTAGGTCCCACCAAGTTGTTGTTCTCAAGAGCTCTCTCCAGTATCTTCCAGGTAACAAATCTCTGTCTCAAAGTGTTTCATGGGAAACCCAACCTAAGGCAGTGGATGTCAGGAATGGTCAGAGGAAGCTGACTCTAAAATAGAACTTAGGAGATGGGCACCTGCCAGCCCATTAACAATGAGGACCCCATCACTAGTGAAAACTGAAGTATGTATGGCCCTCATATGTTATACTGCTATGTTAAAATATTCCTTGATACAAGTGGAAGGAAATGCACCAAAAGATGCAATATCTTTGACATTTGAGCCATTCTGGGGAAACTGGGATTGCAGATGCTGAGTATTATCTATATACTGGGAAAAAAGAAGGGAAATCTGGGAAAGGTGAGTTGACCAATTGTCTATTGAAATCAAATTGTGATAGCCAGAGGACTTCCTTGTCAGCACTAAAATGTGACTCTCATCTTGTCTAGTTTGAAAGCAGAAAAATCTGAGAATCAAGTCAAGGACTTAATTATAAGTGTAGTACAACTCAAAAAAAGGTAGAATTCTCAATCCTAGCAAATCTTGAAACTCCAGATCCCCTCAGAACCATTTGCTCCTATAGAAGTGATGCACTCCTCTTCAAGTAAAGACCCCTTAGTTGAAGACAACACAGGGTTCTCTGCCTGTAAAACAATATGTCTTCCCTTGGGATTTAGCTCACATCTACCCTCCTGCCCACTAGAGTCAGCTGCAATAGAAGCTGGCCAGGAAAGTGCTGAGTCAGCTAGGAAAATAAAGCGCCCATACCCCAAAGGGGCTGTAGGTCCCAGCCAAAATGTGCCAGCAGAGGTAGGTAAACTGTAAACGGGACTAAAGTCTGAGAAGCCTGGATCAAGGGTAGTAGAATACAAATTTGAATAAGGGAGAGATTGTTGCTGTGAAGATACTCTCCTACAATACAGGGTTCAACTCTGGTAGACACCCAGGCAGATGGTGGTTAACGTTCTGCTAGCACAGCCCTTGGAAACTACCATATTCTACCATAATAAATTATAAAAGAAGAAACCAAAAGGCTCGAAGGGGTGGGCATAAAATGTAGAGATAAAATGGAAGCTGGAAAACCTACCAGCAGATGATGTTCTAAGACATATCAGAAAGACATTGTGCTCACCAGAATGATGAGAGATGTAATGGGAGCACAGCAGCAACAGCATCAAGAAACTCAGTGGTGCCTGTCCTCTGTAGGCCAAGCTGATTATAAAAAATTAAAAAGTGGTAATCCCTTACCCAGTTTCCAGGACTAAACCAGTTTTCAGATCTTCCAGTGTTTGACTGAAGGAGAGACCAGGTACCCAGAAAGAACAGCTCTGCGGTGCCGCAGCAAGTGTGTAAGGTAATGACTGCCTCAGTTTTTGCCTAAAGGACCTATAGCCATTTACTCAAGTAACTCTAAACTGAGGAAAAGGGAATATCCTGACACTTTGAGGTTGATGGAGGCTGGGTCAAGAATAACATGGATACCTAGGGAACTGAAGCATCATCATCCTTCCCTTGTTAGAGGGCATAAAGGGGGCAGATAATAGAGCTGAGCAAGTTGGACCAATGAATCTTACAGTTGTTTTTTTCAAAAGACAAACAAAATTGACAAAACTTTGGTTAGATTAACCAAGGAAAAAAGAAAGGACTCAAAAAAAATAAAATTACAAATGAAAAGAGGTATAAGAGGTATTAAAACTGATACCACAGAAGTACAAAGGATCACAACAGACTACGATGAACAATTACACACCAGCAAATTGGATAATCAAGAAAAAATGAATACATTCCTGGAAATATACAACCTTCAAAGACTGATTCAAGAAGAAATAGAAAATCTAAACAGACCAATAACAAGTAAGGAGATTGAATCGATAATCGAAAACCTCCCAACAAAGAAAATCCTAGAACCAGATGGCATTAATGGTGAACCCAACCAAGCATTTAAGTAATTAACATCAATCCTTCTCAAATTCTTCCAAAAACATGAAGAGAAGGAAACACTTCCAAAATCATTTTAATGAGGTCAGCATTATACCAATATCAAAGCCAGTTAAGGACACTACAGCAAGATAAAATTACAGGTCGATATTCCTAATGAGCGTAGACACAAAAATTCTCAACACTAGCAAACCAAATTCGATAGCACACCAAAAGGATTTTATGCCATAATCAAGTGGGATAATTCCTGGAATGCAAGGATGGTTGAACATATGCAAATCAGTAAGTGGGATACACTACATTAACAGGATGAAGATTTATGACCATCTCAATAGATGTTTTAAAAAAAGCATTCAACAAAACTCAACATTGTTTTATAATAAGAACTCTAAACGAGTTGGGTACAGAAGAAATATACCTCATCATAATAAAGCTATATATATCAAGCCCACAGTTAACATTATACTCAATGATGAATAATCATGAGCAAGATAAGGGCACCCACTCCCACCACTGCCAATATTATTGAAACTTATAGTCAAAGCAATTAGGCAAGAAAAAAAAATAAATTGTCTCTGTTTGCAGATGATGTAATCTTACACATTTGGCCAGAAAAACATTAGAACTAATAAGCAAATTCAGTAAAGTTGCAGAAAACAAAATCAGCACATAAAAATCAGTGTGTTTCTATATAACAACAAAGTATCAGAAAAAGAAATAAAGAAAAAATGCTATTTACAATAGAGTCAAAAACAATAAAGTACTTATGAATAAATTTAATTAAGGAGAGATAAAAGATTTGTACACTGTACATAAACTGTAAGGAATTGATGAAACAAACGAAAGAATAGGAAAGTATCCCGTGTTCATGGATTTTTTAAAATTAATATTATTAAAATGTCTGTACTACCCAAAATAATCTACTGATTCAATGCCCTTCCAATCCAAATTCTTAGGGCATTACTCAAAGAAATAGGAAAAACAATCCTGAAATTTATATGGAACCACAAACGACCCCCAAAAGCCAAGGCACTCTTGAGAAAGAACAAAGCTGGAGGCATTACATGTCCTGATTTCTAATCATATTACAAAGCTATAGTAATCAAAAGAGTATAGAACTAACATTAAAACAGACACATAGACAAATGAAACAGGATAGAGAGCCCAGAAATAAACCCACACATATAGGGTAAACTAATACTTGACAAGGGTACCAAGATGCACAATGGGGAAAGAATAATCATTTTCATACACAGTGTTAGAAAAACTGGATATCCACATGCAAAAGAATGAAACTGGACCTCTGTCTTATAGCACTAAAAAACAAACAAACAAAAAAAACCTCAAAATCAAAAACACAAATATAAGATCTGAAACCATAAACTCCTACAGGAAAACATACAAAAACTTCCTTGACATTGGCTTCACAATTACTTTTTTGATATCACACCAAAAACACAGGAAACAAAAGCAAAAACAAATAAATAGGACTACATCAAGCTAAAAAGCTTCTGCATGACAAAAGAATCAGCAAAATGAAAAGACACCTGTAGAATGGGATAAATATTGGCAAACCATGTATCTGTTAGGGTGTTCACTTCCAAAATATATAAGGAACTCATACAACTCAATAACAAATAATTATTATTATTTAACTAAAATTAAATTAAATTTCACTTTATTAAATTAATAACCCAAGTAATTTTAATTTATTAAATTAATAGCCTAATTAAAATAGTCAAAAGACCTGAACAGACACTTTTCTAAATTCATAAAAATGTCCAACAGGTTCATAGACAGGTGTTCAACATTGCTAACCATCAGGCAAATGCAAATCAAAACTACAATAAGATATCACCATATACCTGTGTGTAGGACTATTATCAATAAGACAAGAGATAAGTGTTGGTAAGGATGTAGAGAAAAGAGAAAAGTTGTGTACCCTTGGTAGAATGTAAATTGGCACAGACATTATGGAAAACAGTATGGCGTTGCCTCAAAAAATTAAAAAAAGAACTACCATATGACCCACCAATCCCACTTCTGTGTCTATATATCCAAAGGAAATAATATCAATTTCTCAAAGAGATATCTGCACTCTTGTGTTCACTGCAGCGTTATTCATAATAGCCAAGACATGGAAACAACTTAACTGCCTGTCAACAAATGAATAAAGAAAATGTGGTGTACGTGTAGGGAAATATTATTCAGTCATAAAATTGGAGAACATCTTACTATTTGTGACAACATGGATGAACTGGGAGGGCATTATGCTAACTGAAATAAGCCAGAAAAATGAAGACAAATACTGTATTATCTCACATATGGAATCTAAAAAAGTCACACTCACCGAAACAGAAAGTTGAATGATGGTTGCCAGGGGCTGGAGGTTAGGGGAAATAATAGTATGTTGGTCAAAGGATACAAACTTTCAAATACAAGATGAATAAGCTCTGAGGATCTAATGTACAGCATGGTGGCTGTATTTAATAATACTGTATTGTGTATTTGCAATTTGCTAAGAATAGACTTTGTGTTCTCACCACAAAAACAAAAGTGGTAACTCTCTGAGGTGAAGGATATCTTAACTAATGTAATTGTGATCATCCTTCCTTTACAATAAATACTTATATCAAATAATCATGTTGTACATCTTAAATAGATACAATTTTATTTGTCAATTATATGTCAATACAAGTGGTGGGGAAAAAACAAAAAAAAATTGCATGAGCTAATGACCCAAGTCCTCATGTCATTCACCACTGTTGCACCAGCTATGGCTATATGGGGACCACTTATTTCAGTTGATAGAGGAGGGGAAAAGCCAAGCTTTGTTCAAAACAGATGGGCCAGTTCGATATAGGAATACAAACCAGAAAAAAGTCTTTAGTGTTCTCAGTCCCACTCATGAGTAACCCTAAAAGACAGCAGTGAGGGGACATCCTCCCAATGGACTTTAGGTGATGCACCTGGCCACTCACTTTGTGTGGAAAGTGGCTCAAGGTAAAATATATCTAAACTCATGGGCAATTGTAAATGGGTTGGCTGGTTGCTTACTGGCCTGGAAGGAGAAAGACTGAAAGATGAGGAATAAGGAGGTCTGGGGAAATGGAATACGGAAGTGGACATGGAGTGCAAAGAGCTTCATGAAGATCTTTGTATACCATGTTAACGCCCACCATGGAAGAGGCACTTTCTATCAAATGGACAGACTGATTTGGCCAGGTGATGTCAGACAGCCTTTCTCATTAATCACCCCAGTGCTGGCACAGCAGGCATATGAACAGAGTAATCATGGTGGCAGGCATGGAAGCTGTGCAAGGCAGCTTTCAAAATAGCTGATCTAGTTTCTGCTGCTGCTGAATGTCCAGACTACCAGGAACACAGATTACTGCCAAGCCCCTGACAAAGAACAATTCTTCAAAGAGTCCAATAGGCCACATGGTGGCACAGCAATTACATTAAACCTCTTTCTCCATGGAAGGGTCAGCAATTCATCTTGAAGGAAATCAACACATACTTAGGATACAGGTTTGCCCTTCCTGCCCATAGATCCTCAGCCAGCACCATTATCTAAGCACTTGCTTCATGCACAATTCACTAACACAGGAGCCCACAGAACGTCGTGTTGTACCCAGAAACTCACTTTAGAACAAAAGAGGTGCAACAAGGAGCACAGGGCCATGGTGTCCACTGGTCCTGTCACTTTCTGTCCCATCCAGAAGCTGCTGACTTTATAGGGTAAATGAACACCCTTTTGAAGGTATTGCTCAAGTACCACATTCAAGATAATGCTTAAGGTGGAGTGCTTAAGCATCCTGCATTCTCCAGGATGCAGCGTCCACTCTTAAAAATAATTGACTATTATACGGTACTGTGTATAGATTACATGGTTCAGGGTGGAAATAGGGCTAGTCCCTCTTACCATCTCACTTAATAACCTACCCGAGGAATTCATCTCTTCCATCCCCACAACTCTGAGCTCTGCAGCTCTAGAGAGTCTGGTCCCAAGAACAGAAACACTTATACCGGGGACACTACAAGAATCCCATTAAACTTTAAGGTATTGCTGTTGGCACTTCATGTTTCTTGTGCCAAAATGTCAACAGGCAAAAAAAAGGCATCACAATTTTGCCAGTGGTAATTGATCAGGAGAAGGTTGAGCTATTGTTACACAAGGGTGAGAGAAAAGACCATCTGGCTCCCAGAAGGACCTCTTGGGCATCTCTTGTTAATGCCCTAGCCAATTGTAACGGTAAGTGGATAAAAGTAGCAGTCATGGCTTGAGAAGGGCATGATGACTACAGACTCAGATCCTTCATGTATGAAGGTTTGGGTCACCTACCAGGTAAGCCACCTGGAGCAGAGCTTTCAGCCAAGGGGGAGGAAACTGTACACTGGGTAGTAAAGAAGAGATTTGATGAGTGTCAGTTCTGTCCCCGAGAATAGCTACATTGTTGAGAGCTACAGTTTGTCCCATTAAGCTCCCTCTTTTACATTTCCCTAGGAAAAGAAACAAACCAGAGTTCTAGAGGAGCTCTTCCCAGATAGGGTGATTTTTAAAAATAAGAAATATGTGGTCCAAGAGTTGAAAAGGGTAACTGAAATAGACACTTTGATGCACCACAAGCTTCCCCCCTTCAGTTCTGAGGACTCATTCCCCCAGCTGCCAGATGTGTTATCTGCTGACAGCTAGCTGTTGAGTCTTTCTTTTGGAATTGCCCTTGGCCAAAGGGAGATGCCTCACCCAAGGTCATGACCTCTCCCTGGAGACAACCTGCATCCAATGAGAGGTCAATGCAAGAGCACAAAAGCTCAGCCCCCTTGCCTCAGCTTGGGACAACTCACAAGAGACCTCCAAACTCCAGAGCTCCTCAGGATCAGCTGAGGCCATTGTTGCAATACATCATAGTTCATCTTCTTCCTTTGCCCAGTCCTTTTCCTCACTCTCTCAAGGGAGTTGAGGGCACTCCTTTAAAAAATTCCCACACAGAGACTCTCTGTCTCTGAGTCTATTTCCTTGGAACATGATCTAAGACATAGTATATATCAAAAATCCCTGAAAATATTCATCCACTTTAGCCCTATACACTCATACCTAAGATAGTATAAGGAAATGAGAGATTAAATCACAGTTTTGAGTTTGCTGTTGTAACATTATATTTTTAAAACCATAAAGAACCTAAATGTTCAAAAAGAAAGAAATTGCTAACATAATGGCATAGAATTCTTTACAGCCATTACAATTCATATTTTTGAAGAATACAGTGACATAGGAAAATGTTCACAATATAATTTTAAGTGAAAAGAGCAGGATACAGAACTACAATATTATAAATGGTTTGCAAACATATTACTGAAAGAACTATCACCTTAAAGAGAAATTCAAAGACCCCAGTAGTAAATATATTTTTAAAATCTAAGGAGATCGTCAAATTTTGTTTAAGTGAGTAAAATTTGATCTCATAGCCAGACCTAGTTTTAGGTAAAATAAAGATAGTAAATTCTCTAGCACTAGATATTTGAAGAAGAGCTAAATGACACTTGGCTAGCTATAGAGTGGAATTAAGCATGAATTTAAAATGTTTAAGGTACCATTTTGCCCTCTGGAATTCCATTCTGCAGTGGGTGTCTTAGAGATGTGTGGTTTTGGTCGGCTTGCCTCTGCTTTCCCTTGGCTGGCTTGGCTTTGGTTGATTTTTCTTAGTTAACAACTTAACTCTTGAAGACATCTGACTTCTTTGGCTAACTTTGACAATTTGGTGAGAAAGAATTTGTTTGATCATCTCCACCTCAAAACCCTTTATCACAAGCATAGAGGAAAAGAATTCAAAAAAAAGAAACTCATGTAAGATGATACTACCAAGTATCTCTAGGCAATAGGAAGGAGTAACCCAGACCCACCACTAAGGGAAGGGGAGTGCTTTTAGAAAACAAGATTGTGGCCGGGCGCAGTGGCTCACACCTGTTATCCCAGCACTTTGGGAGGCCGAGGCAGGCGGATCACGAGGTCAGGAGATGGATAACATCCTGGCGAACACAGTGAAATCCCGTCTCTACTAAAAATACAAAAAAATTAGCTGGGGGAGGTGGCGGGCGCCTGTAGTCCCAGCTTCTCGGGAGGTTGAGGCAGGAGAATGGTGTGAACCCGGGAGGCAGTGGAGCTTGCAGTGAGCCGAGATCGTGCCACTGCACTTCAGCCTGGGCCACAGAGAAAGACTCTGTCAAAAAAAAAAAAAAAAAAAAAGAAAAGAAAAAAAACAAGAAAGAAAAGAAAAGAAAAGAAGATTGTATACTGAGACAAACTAATTGTGATGTTGTTATGTCACATCTTTAAATAATCCCAGGTGCACGTTCTCTCACTTTCATCAGAGTCCAACCACACCAAAGCAGGTCAAAGAATCTCACTCCTTTCCACCAACCAAGCTGCTTAACATTTTCTAGACCTGAATACAAACCAAACACTCTCATTTTCCCAATTTATTACTCCCACCCAAGATATTTCAAACACCTGAAATTGATTATTTGAAGGCTTAAAGGAGTGAAATTTAGGATTAAAGACATTCCTTCCCCAACCACTGCTCCACACTCACATGGCAACTTGGCCCATGCTATAGACAGTGGAGATGACATTTAAGCTCCATGCAGAGATGAGCCCTGTCTTTGCGTTCTTTGTGGCCTTTCCTTCAATGAAGAGTGTCAGTCCCTGTCTGTCCCTGCCCTGCCCCTTCTAACCACAGATGTCCTAGCCTGGCCATGGATGTGGAGTTCCTCGGAGCAAATGGAGCCCATGATTTTGTGTTCTCAGGAGGTCATCAAGGTGTGCTGATAGCTTTGTTTTCCCTTTTCACCTCGTTTTTCTCTAATATGTGATTAAAATGCAGGGCTATCCCAAGAGGAGTTGGCTAGAGAATTAAAAAACGAACAAACAAACAAAACAAAGAGACCCTAAAATGACTTCATGGTTAAAAGAAAAACCTAACAGTGAAAAAATAAAGGCATTATAATGAACTCTTCTCCATACTGTCTAGAGCACTGGGGAAATCTCTTTGATGTAGAACCACTGATTGAAGAAAAGCTCATGTGAAACCAGAGTACTTGGGTTTATCCAACAAATATTTTTAAAGCACTTGCTATGTATCAGGCACTGTACTAGATGCTGAATATACATAGACCTAGACACTGCCCTCATGGAAATTATATTCCAGCAGCTCAGATTTATCAGAAGATTGTCCCACAACACTGGATAGACTGCACAACAATATCAGGCACAGTAGTGACATATGCTTACCCATCCCTTACATGTTCCCAGGAGTACTAAAAAAGGGAAATACCAGCCAGAAATATCCTGTGAAAAGATTACCTGGAACAACTCAAGAAAATCTGCCCAGGTGCATCTTTTTACCTCTCCTCCTCTGCCAAGCGGGAGAACAACATTGAATTGGAGAACACATATGTCAATAACTCCGAAGAGGGGCTAGTATCTCAGCTTTAGCACCAGCTCCCTGGGTGCTACTACAGTTCTGGGCAAAACTGCAAAGCAGCCAAAGTTGGTCTTGCAACCATCCCAACTTTAGCCCATTATCAATCTCCCAGACATCACATGCACATAGCCTACCCTAAATCTGCCCCAAATCCTTCAATCTGCCTAGACATGCCTCTAGACTAGTGTCTGGTTTAAAATGTAAATGAGGTTCAACCTTACCAGGGATGCCTCAACATCCCCTGGCAGACCATCTACCCAGACAGGAAGAGGTGCTGTAATGGAGCAAGCATGGGTTTGGGGCCAGAAAGACCTGGTTTTCTACCCCAGTTTCACTACTTACTATTTTGTGACCACAGGCAAGTTACTTAACCTTGATTAAGCCTCAATGTTCTTGGCCACAAAATGCAGATAATAATGCCTGCCCAAATATATTTCGGGAAAATTAAATACAAACAAGTTCTTCATTGCTTATCCTATCCTTCCTCATCTCGTAAGGGGAACCAATAAAGCTCAGCAAAAACACAATAAAGACATTGATTTTATTTATTTATAGGCATTGGCAGAAACCCCATCATGAATAGGGAGCACCTTCGGTAGTCTGCTGCAATTGATTGCCTTCACTGGGAGATGTGAGGAGCTTCCTGGGGCAATGTGAAGAAATCCAGGGGATCGCCTGGGCAGGACCCAGGCCTCTAGGCAAAATGTGTGGAACAAGCCATGGGTTCTATAATCCTCCTAAGAAAGAGCATGAAGAGCAAAGTGCATTCTTAATTATTTCAAAGAGCTCTGGGTTCTAAATAATCTGTCTTGGAAATAATGAAGAGAAGAAAGACAAAACTTGGCTTTATTTACAGAGGTGACGTTACGGGGATTCACCATCTATTATTACCTGGCAATACCTTAGGGCTGGCCTCCACCACTGCTTTTTATGCAAAGTACATGTAAAGTCTGTCATTCAAGGCCCTAACCCACATCTAACCTGGACTCCCCCCACTCTCTCTCAGGCATTCTGGGCTAAGTTATAACTCAGCTGTGTCTTCCCTATACTAGCAACAGCCTTCTGCTTCCCTGCTCTTCTCTCCACCTACCAAGCACTCCTTTCATGTTTTCCCATCAACCTTCTCCACATAGCCAAGCTCCTGCTCAAATGGACCGTCTCCATCAGGCAGAGGTAACAGAAGCTAGAGCCCAGGCTCAGGGTCCATAGACCAGGCCCCGGGACCTGCTGGGGCCAGTCAGGATGGTGGTCTGGATACCACAGACCTGGGACTCAATCCATAATGTGGCTGTCAACCAGGGTGCCCTTAAAATTAACTCAGGAGCTTTTAGAAACACATAGACACTCATATTGCCACCCTAAAACTTCTAAATCAGTTTTCCTTAGGGGGTGAGAGAGGGACCTGGGCATCTGAATTTTTTAAAGACTCCACCCTGATTCTAATGCATGGCCTTAGCTGAAAACCATGGCTCACAGGTAGGAACTCTTCTATAAAAAGGAAACTAGATACTATGGCATGACTTCAAAGACTCTATAAATAGAGCTGATGGAAAAGGATACAAAAAGTAGTAGTTGGACAACCTGAACATTCACAAATCAAAGGGGCCAGGTAATAAGTAGTTCGGGGTATTCAAAGATCTGAGTAAGAAACCAGTGAAAAGTTTCATTATTTCTCACAACTTACTGGGGAGCAGATGGGTGGAGGGGAGTGGAAACTGAAAATGTCTAGACATTTGTTCTGAAACTAACCAGCACCTGTAAATCTGTAATTAGCAAAGTAAGGATAGTTGTGGCTAAAAATGTAGTTTGTAAATGTATCAAGGACAGTGGAATGTCTCAAGCAATAAGCAAAAAGGCTTTCTTAAGGACAAAAAAATCCAAAATAACATGATATCTTGTTTTGGAAAGGGTAAACACATGAGAAGACAAAAGAAACACAGCAGATGCTGTGTTTGGGGCTTGAGTTGCAGCATTTCATACAACAGCTCATGAAATTTTAATTGCTAACATTTAAAGGTTCAAATTGGCAGGGAGAGCAAGTCACATGGGTTGAACACTAACAAAAGATTACGAAGGAAAGGTGAGGCTCTGTGGCACATCTCCAGCAAGAAGAGGTGCTTAGCAGGGTGCCCTGAGGTCAGCGCTTGCTCACTCCAGATTGGATTCTGCATTCTAATTAACCATGTGCAAGAGAGAACAAAAGACCCCTGAAAGATGCCAGAAGAAGGCTTGCAAAGGGGGATGAGGGCAACCCCCAGAGAGAAGAGCAAAATGAGACAGGTGAGCCCACAAGGCTTAATCTATAGGCAAAAACAGCAGATAGCTGAGACTACTTATAAAAAGGCAAACTAGCTAATTGGAGGAAAATCCACAAGAACCCCTTATATTTTAGAAACAAAAGGACACAGACCACAAAAATGTCTCAACTATCAACATAGGTAAGAGTGGCCAGCACCCTGGCGAGGAGGTCAGGCTGTACAGGAAGCAGCCAACCCACCTTCAGATCAGGATCAGCAGAGGCATTGCCAAGACAAAGCACATTCAGAATACTCATTAATAGCTATCGATGGTTTCTCTCTAGAAAAAAACAAAATGAAATGCTATAGGGAAGGTCTATTAACCAAATAATCCACTTGAAGGTCTTTTTACCCAACTGCTATCATGATTTGGTTTCTCTTTCTAATTTCAGGTAAAGTTCACACTGCTGTCATAATTTGATCAGCATGTGCAAACAGCCAAAACCAGAAACACATCCATACCTCTACAGCAGCCTAATCTAAGAAGAAAAAGGGGAGGTTGGGTTGGTGGCAAAGGGAGAAAGGAATTTTCATTCCCTGTATCTGCCCCTGGGCTAATAACAGCCACCATGAGCTGAGTGCCCGATATGGGTCTAGCCCTGTATGAGACGCATCATTCATATTGCTCGCTTTAACTGCAATGGCAGAGTTGTGAGGCAGTTGTTAGACTTATGACTTGGAGAAACTGAGCAACTTCCATCCACATCTAGCCAGTGCAATTGCCTGGATTTGAACTTGTGTCCCTCGGACTTCTCAGTCTATGCTATTTCCCTGCATTGCTCAATCACCCCCTGTTCTCTTTAAGAGGGTTTTCTCCCCAGTTCCCCCAGCTCCCCACTGCCCTCTACTCTGCTTCTGTGCCTCGACAGCCTTGAGAGCACCATTGGACAGCCTTGGCATACAGACCCTTTCACTGGGGCCTGGCCAATAAGCAAGCTTTTCTTTTATACAGAAATGTTCGTGGCAGTCTCCACCTATCTCACTGTCCCTCTAGCTCCCTGTGGAGTCAGGAAGGGCAAAGATCCCCTTCTTCTGGGAGTGATCCTACTCCTTGGAAATGCTTCACATAGAATTCTGTGGTTTCCAACTACTGGTGAGTCAATCTCTGGCCCCCTGGATTAAGAATCAGGTAGAAGGAATTGAAAAGGAGCTCTATGGCCAGCAGACATTTAAAAGGCCATAGAGAAAAACTCAGGACCCCTTGAAAAGGGCAGATAGCAGAGCAGCTAGGAGTGCCCCTGCTAGAGCTAGAGTGTGATGAGGGTGTAAATCCTGGCCCCAGCATGTTCTATGTGCACTTGGGCAACCCGCCTAACCTCGCCCAGCCTTCGTTTTCACATCAGCAAAATAGGTCGTAGTGAGCAACAGGGTAAAGCACTTAGTAATGCTCAGTGGATGGTAGAGAAACCGAAACAGAGCAGAGGCAAAGATTCCAGGAGCCTCAGGATGCACTTTCAAATCTCTAGATGAAGAACTTTCATATACTTAATCTCCCTTGTTCACTTATCCAGGGACTAGTCCTTGCTTCTCTTGTCTTGTGTAGACTAAGGTACCTCTGAAGTTGTTCTTGCAACCATTTCCCCTAAGTAGATGAGAGATAACAAACAATCTAAACATGCACTGAAGCTGGGTGGCTGCAAGCAATGGACTTCTTTGAGTGGGAACAAAAAGGGAAGGAGCTGTGGGGTGGGGAAGAAGGAGAAATGACCATAAAATTGGATTCCAAAGCATTCAATATGAACATTTCCAGCAACAACAGATGCTTTTTGGCTACTTTAGATAAGACTTCTATGATTTAGACCTCTGGGCAAACTGAGAAACTATTGGATGTTGAAAAACTAAATCTAAACACCGAATGCCTGAACCCAAGCAGAAAAACAAGCCCAAACAAGCCTGCCGGCCCCACTACCCATCACATCTCCCTATGCCTCGGACACCCACTACTTAGGCCAGCTGCCACTGCTGCTGCTGCCAAAACACAAGGTGGGTGGGACCTGAGCAGTGTTCGACCATCAAGGAAAGAACTGGATGAGGGTCCTGCTTACTCAGTGGGCAGGTTCCACGTGGAAGGGTTTCCTGCCACACATAGGCTCAAGCATGAGAAGTGGCAAAGGCAGGGAACAATTCAGGGGTTTCCAAGGGAGAGAATACAGTCACAGGTTCTTAGTTGCTGTTTCTGGTTGGGCCAGTAAAGCCCCTTCCTCGTCCCTCTTTTCCATTTATCACTAGAGAGAGAAACTAAAAACCACGGCTTCACGCTGCTAAAACAAAATAAAAAGAACAACAAAATAAGGTGGGTTGGACAAGCCAACTAAATGATTGTATACACTATTTTGCTATAGCTACTGCCCCCAAAGGCAGCTCTGGATGCCATTTTTGGATTTCTCACAATTTTTCAATATGTAGAACATAGTAGATTCTCACACAATATCTGCAGAATGAAAAAGTAAAAGTGTGCATTCAAAGGGATGACTGGGTCACTGTAGTCTACCCCAGAGAAGACAGGGAAAATGCATTTTGCTGAGGCACACAGTGATGAGAGGCATCCCACAAGGTAGAAAGAGAACCAGACTCAGCATCCAGCCTCTAAATGAGTATGTAAAAGAATTTCCCAAGGCTCTTGTTAAAAACACAGATCCTGGTCAGGTGTGGTGGCTCATGCCTGTAATTCCAGCACTTTGGGAGGCCGAGGCGGGCAGATCATCTGAGGTCAGGAGTTTGAGACTAGCCTGGCCAACATGATGAAATCCTGTCTCTACTAAAAATACAAAATTAGCCAGGCATGGTGGCGCGTGCCTATAATCCCAGCCACTAGGGAGGCTGAGGCAGGGGAATCACTTGAACCCGGGAGGCAGAGCTTGCAGTGAGCCGAGATGGCGCCATTACACTCCAGCCTGGGTAACAAGAGTGAAACTCCATCTCAAAAAAACAAAACAAAGCAAAACAAAACAACACAGATCCTAAGGCCTCCCTCTCC
Organism: Theropithecus gelada; assembly: GCF_003255815.1. Classification (NCBI taxonomy): domain Eukaryota; kingdom Metazoa; phylum Chordata; class Mammalia; order Primates; family Cercopithecidae; genus Theropithecus; species Theropithecus gelada. The sequence goes on from NC_037674.1 coordinate 14,875,070, forward strand.
AGGAACTGAAATTCTGGAGTGGGGCCCAGGAATTTGCTTTCCTAACAAGCTCCTGGGATAGTTTTGATCCAGGTGGCCTGTGGTTCACGTTTTAAGGAACAACTGTTCTAAGTCCCACTTAATGGTTGCCTTACCTTGAGCTTCAAAGATGATCAACATGCTGGCCATATTTTCCCCCAAGGGGGGTCTCTTTAGCCTCTTAAATACTAATGGATACCAGCAGCCTCCAAGACCTACGTGCCATGTTATGTTCTGGAGGAGACAACGGGCTTATCTGTAAGAGAAGTTCCCAGTGGGGCCAGTGGTAAGAAAGGGGGAGTAGCAATATCTGAAACAGTCTATGCCCCACTAAAATTTCTATCACATGAAGTAAGAGCCTTCTGCATAAAAGCATGTGTCCCTTGGAGAGAACATTCCTGGAAAACATAGAGGTTTTCACTGCTTAGTTTTAGAAAGGGGACAGGGTCAATCCCCCCATTACTATGAAATATGGGTAAACTGAGAGCATAGTATGCTGCAAAGCATCATAAAAATAATTTTACATTGTTACCGACTTGATTCTAATGGTGGGTTTTTAGGAGGAACAAAATAATAAAAGACATTTTTCTGAGTGCTCCAACAGAAGGAGAGAGAACTGTCTTCAGAGTTGAGAGGCATCCACCGCAAAGCTGACTGATCCCAACAGGGGTGCATTCTTGGAAGCCCAAGTCCAAGACACACAAAACTCTGAGTTCCGGAAACAGCCCCTCTCTGGAGAAGGAACCAGGTGTGTGAGTGAAGAAACTAAACACAGGACTGAGGAGGGACTATTAATAGCAAGCTTAGCTCCCAACCTAAAGCCAATGAAGTGGAATGCAATCTGCACCCTGTATCTAGACCAAGGAACCAGGAAGACAGTGCCATGCCCTCACCCGTGCTGGACGCAGTCTGTCAGCCTCAGGCTCAGCCCTCTGCAGCAAGCTGATGCCCAGCCTTCTTCCAAACCAAGACTCTCTTCTATTTTGTTCTACAAGTGTTTGTTGAGTGCCTACTGTATACTCTTGGAAGTGTGAAGAAATGATCCTACCTGCCTAGCAGTGTGTATTCCTGTCATTCCAGACCAGTTTCCAATCTCGTTTGAGATCATAAGACACCCGTCAAGTCGCCTGCAGAATGTTAAACAACAATAAATGATGAGAAATTCAAATTACAAGATCTAGAAGCACAAGATACGCATAAATGGGTTGTAGCTCAAAACTTTCCTTTTAAATTCATAGTTTAGAGCTCAGAACACATTTTCCAAAGGGACAGTGCTGTAAATAGTCATCAGGTGTGTAGTCTAAACCTAATAAATTCACAATATAGCTAAAATTATACACATGTGCCATAAAAACAAGGAAAACATTTCTGCTACATTATTATAATTACATTTAAAATAACTCAAAAATATTTTTGAGCAGTTATCCTTAGTGATGACATCCTTGGAAAATAATGTTTAATTAGAATTTAATGAAAGATTTCTGGAGAAAGTATGAGGAAACTGGACTCACAGGGACTTTAGATTTTTATCTCACATTCTTTAAAAATTTTTTCTCTTTGTAAACATATTACATGCTTTTGTGGAAATTTTGGCAAATACATTAAAATTTTAAATACAGATATAAAAAATAAAATTTAATATGAAATAAAAAATTGAAAGTTAATATGTATTTCTGTCCAAGATTTTTTAATTCTAAATATATATGCATGCATTTTTTACTTGAAAAATAATTTACAAATATTTTTGTAATCTACTTTTTCACTTTTCTATTATCAAATTATTTTATCACAGTCTTCTCAATATTAAATATTAGCTTTCTTCTTAATCCTTGCCAAATTGCTCAATTAAAAATTATGTCTCGTTTAATTTTTATTTATTTGATTACTATTGAAATTGGTCTTTACTCTTCTCCAATTTAATGACTGCTTGTATTTTATCTATACATAATCATAATTAATTATCTTTTGCATCTTTTACCTACTTTTCCGCTGGGCTGCTTATAGTTTTCTTGAGTTGAAAAGATTGTGAATATATAATAACACCTCCTTGATTATTTACACATTGTAAATATTTTCATCATTGGTCATTTAATTTTTATCTGGTTCATGGTGTTAACACGCAGAAATTTTAAGCTTTATACAGTCAAATCTATCCAGTTTTTCCCTTTTAGTTTATCCCTATGTTTTTAAATACTGAAATTATTTCCCCGGATGATCCAAGTTTATTTGTGCTTACATGATGAAAAGGTCAAATCTATACAGATAGAAATACATCGACAGGCCTTGCCTCTACCCTACCGTCTGCACCTCATTTGTCCTCATCCCCTGTAGGGAACCAATTTGATTTGTGTCCCACTGATCCTTCTAATGCATCTTTTTGCAAACTTTAAACCAATTATCTAGTTGATCTTTCTGGAATTGGTACATGGTATTGCATTTTGAAAAAGTTGTTTTTTCCATTAGATTTTCTAATTGTTTTCAGTTGATATCAAAGAAAACTGTTGATTTCTGAACCTTTATTTTGCCTACATTCATCTTGTTGATTTAGTAATTTTTTAGTTGATTGTCTCGGGTTTTTAGATGGACAATGATATCATTTTTATGATTCATGTTGATAATTTTGTCTTCTACTTCCAAATAATATGTTATTATTAGAGTTCTTGTTTTATTTCATCTAAATAAGCCACCATTTTACTTTGTGATGGCTTTATAATTAGCACTATTTATAATTTTTAATCATAATTGTTATCTATCTTTTCTAGTTCTTAAAGGGCATGGCCGTGCCACATCTGCAGTTGCTGTTATCATTTATGTTAGTTAGGATGGGCTAAACTATGTTGCCTTTAGTAAAACAACCCTAAAATTTCAAAAGCTTGGGACAATGAAAACTTATTTATCACTTAAGCTACAAGTTAATCACGGGCCCTGGAAAGGTCAGGTCAGGTCACCTAGATTCAGGCCCATTCCACCAGAGCTTATACAATCAAAGGCTGTCATTTACTGTGACTGAAGCTAGAGGAAGGAAAGCTGGAAAACTTTGCCCTGGCTTTTACAGGTTTCTGTCCAGAAGTGACACTCATCATCTCCAATCACATTTTACTGGCCAAATCAAGTCACTTAGCCGTGTTCCAAAAAGGCACAGAAATTCATTCCTATCACTTGCCTAAAAGAACAACTGGGAAATATGGGTGGACAGAGCTAATAAGTTACCGTATCACTAAAGCACACACATTCGTTATGTACAGACGAGATTCCTTCACTGTTGGTGATAGGTTTTCAATATGTCTTGGATTTTTGGAGGGGACAGAGTGATCTAAACTAGTTGCACAGATTCACTAGATGATTGTTAAATGTACTCTCATCCAATAATACTCATCTTTTGTAAAGATTAGAGTCAACTCAAAGATTAAATTTTTTAAATGCATGAGTTGTTAAGAGCTTTTACTTAATTCTTCTCTTCCCCTTGGAAAGCATAAATTAACTAAATTTTAGTATGATTACTAGTGGCTGAATTCCAGATTTAGATTTATAATCACGTACAGCATAGCTAATAATTTAATTGTAAGTGTAAACAAGTCCTAAGAGGCCAATGGTTCATCGTCAAATTTTACCCATTTCACAAAATTTGGGTAATCTATGGTCTAGAAAAGACACTGTTCTTTATAACATTGAATAATAACAAAATGGCCATATATTCAATAAATAGTAAGTAATTACTAAATAATTCAGCCTGGTAAATCATTTTCAATGGTGTCAACAGTCAAAGGTATCATTCAATCTTTCCTCATGTGAGATGTATTGCATTTCTTATATGTGATGGTTAATTTTAGGTGTTAACCTGACCGGATTAATGGATAATCAGGTGCCTGGTAAAATCGTATTTCTGAGTATGTCTGCGAGGGTGTTTCTGAGAGATTAGCATTTGAATCAGAGGACTGAGTGAGGAAGATCACCCTCACCAAGATGGGTGAGCATCATCCAATCCATCAAAGGCCAAAGTAGAACAAAAAGGCAGAGGAAGGGTGAATTCCTGCCCGCAGACATCAGAACTCTGGGCTCTGGGGCTTTTGGACTCAGGGACTTACACCAGTGTCCCCCACCCCACAGACTCTCAAGCTGTTAACCTCGGGCTGAGAATTATACCATCATCTCCCCTGGTTTTCAGGCCTTTAGACTCGGACTGAATTATACCTTTAGCTTCCCTGGTTCTCCAGCTTCCAGCTGGAATATCATGGAACTTCCCTGCCTCCAGAATAACATGAGTCAAAGCTCCCGTACACCCCTCAGAGAGAAAGAGAAATTCTATTGGTTCTGCTTCTCTGGAGAACCCTGTTTAATACATTACACAAGGCAACTCTTTACTGTGAAGAAAATAGAGTCGTTCGATCCTCACCAGCCCAAACAGAACAGGCTCTTCTGCCATGGTCTCCATCAGACCCTTGTTGGCAGGCCTGGGGCATGAAATCACATAAAGTGGACTCTGGATAGAGAAGGTTGGGAACCAGTGCACTGGTCTGCAGTGTGCAATAAGCTCACTCATGTGCCCCTATATCTCCATTTTCTACCTCTCTGTAATGAGAACACGAGGAATTGCTTTTAATACACAGATTAGCATTTGGGCCATTCATAGAAACACACAACAATCCCGTCAACAGTATTATAGTTGGTGTGCTATAGTTGTACCTCCTCTAAACCTACAAATAAGCAATAGATCATCTTAGCCAGGGGCTTGGTCTGTGTGCTTTTTCTAAATGTATCAAAATAAAGAAGTTGTTTCTTCTTTTCTCTGCTCCATAATCAATATACAACACCAAGCTTCATTCATGCATTGTTTGAGCTAGGCCATAGTATGGCCACATCCTAGAACTTACTTTCTGGCTTCCGATATCCATAGTAAATAGCCAAAATATGTACTCAATACATCAATTTTTTAAACCAGTCAATTTAAGATAAGAAATATCCCAAATGGGTTTTTGGCATTTTGAGATAAAAATCAATTGATTGAGGCCGGGCACGGTGGCTCACATCTGTAATCCCAGCACTATGGGAGACCAACAGGGGCGGATCACAAGGTCAGGAGATCGAGACCATCCTGGCTAACGTGGTGAAGCCCCGTCTCTACTAAAAAGTACAAAAAATTAGCCAGGCATGGTGGCGGGTGCCTGTAGTACCAGCTACTCAGGAGGCTGAGGCAGGGGAATGGTGTGAACTCGGCAAGTAGAGCTTGCAGTGAGCCGAGATCGCGCCACTGCACTCCAGCCTGGGCGACAGAGTGAGACTCCATCTTAAAAAAAAAAAAAATCAATTGATCGAAAGTCTTGTTCTTTAAGATTGAATTATTTTACATTACAGAGCTCTGAGTAAACACTAAATAAATTCATAATTGGTTTGATTGACATCATTTATCCACAGTCCATAAACCAAAGTTATCCATCCTCATTGATGAATAGCATTTGAAAACTATCATCAATTTAGTTGCTTAGAAATGCCAAGATGCCACCTTAGACAAGCAAGGCCTCTGGCAAAAGACTTTCATATGCTGCTTAATGACTTTGGCCAACCGTGGACTGCATATATGACTGTACACTCATAAGATTATAATACTGTATTTTATTGTATCTTTTCTAAGATTAGGTGTATTTAGCTACACAAATACTTACCATTGTGTTACAGTTTCCTACAATATTACAGTAACATGTTGTACTGGTTTGTAGCTGAGGAACAACAGGCTATCCCATATAGCCTAGGCATGTAATAGCCTATACCATCTAGGTTTGTGTAAGTTCACTCTGTGATGTTCACACAAAGATGAAATCACCTAAGGACACATTTCTCAGAACATATCTGGACTGTAGGAGAAGAACAATCTGATTATCAGATCTTCGAAACATGGGCAGCCTGACAAGATTCAGAGTTTAACTGATAAGCATGTAATTTGCAATTTCCTAACCATGGAAGTTGTCGAGATAACATTAGAATAGTCCCTTATAGAACTAATAGACTCTTCCAAGAAGTAGATACCGCTTTGCGAATTCAGTCCTATCATGAGACTTCTGAGTTGGGATCTTGGAACCTTGTTAGCCTCAGAATCCTAAATTTATAATAAAGATGCATAGATGCATAGTGAGTAGCATTTGGAAGATGCCTTTAATTCTGAGTTCTCCAGTTTATCTTAATCTTTTTAAATGAACTCCTCTAATCTTCAACCTGGCTTCTGCCTGTGCAAAAGTCAATATATGAGTTAGTTACTATTCCCCGGTGAAAGCCGATAACATTTTAGGAGTGATACTTTATGTATATTTAGCATTTGTCATCCCTAAACTTCAGTTATAGAAATTCTCTCATGAATCCCCAAAACATGTCAGTGAACTATGAGTCTGTAAACATACAATCATAGCACTTAATATCTTATTAGCTACACGGAAAAATAAGGTATATTATATCACTTGCTCCTTAAGAGATTTAACTACCGACATTAAAATCTCCAGCGGAAATTCTCCTTGGAATTGAGGATATATAGTAGTAGTGGTAAAAAAAAAAAAAAAAAAAATTAATATCTGTTGAGAACTCACCATAGCCCTGGCATTCTGCTAAATATTGGATATCCTTTTCTCATTTAAACCTCACTGCTATCCTATGAAGTAAAAATTATTATTACCCCTATCTTACCAGAAGCAAATTGAGTTAAGAGAGTAGCTGTTTTACCCAAAATCATCAGCAGGAATGTTGCCACACAATGGCCTCACTGCCCAAGGTACACAGAAGTCAGTACTATGGCACCAGCTTTTGAGAAAAGAAAGGGCTTATTGCAAGTCAACTGGCAAGGAGACAGGAGCCAACACTTAAATCTGTCTTCCTGAACTGGGGTTTGAGAGCAGGTTTTCCAGGCAAACAGCAACAATGCAAGGGACAGGAAAATGAAACAAGGCATGATCTGATTGGATCATGCAAAGAAGTGACGCCAGGTCTTTGGCTAAGTCCATACTGCAGCAAAACAGGGTACCCCTTGCTTCTTAATTTGGCCCTTGTTCCTTGGTCCGAGCACTTGGGTTCCGCACATGGTTGACTTTTTTATTCCAGCTGGCTCCAGGGTCCTGAATCAGGCACCCTTAGTTCATTTAGGTAAGCTCAGGTAATGTGACCGGCAACCTGGGGGTCCATTGCACTGAAGAACAGCTAATCATTTTGTTACTGACAATGTTGAATTGGTTCTGCCATTACGGAATGACAAATTAGGAACTGCAGTGATCTACATGAGGTGTTGGTATTTTGGGCTAGGTCATAACAGTGGAAATAGAAATGAGTGGATCTGCAGTCACTTTGCAGGCAACAGCAGCTGCTGATAGACTGAGTGTAGCGGGTGGAGAAGCAGCAGTAATCAGGGTGGCTACTAGGATTCCGCTTGAGTAGCTGCCCTGATGGCATTTATGTATATGAGAAAATAGGTTGATGTGTGTTCCCAAGAGGAGAATAAAACACATTGTGGTCACGATCTACAAATTAAACATATAATTATACACACAGACACATGTATCTACACATATTTAAAACACGGTCCTAGAGGAGGCTGTTTTTTCTCTTGCTGTTTTTCATACTGTCCTGTCATGGGAGACCCACAATTAGGACTTTGAAGGCAGCTGTTTGCTTGGGGTTTTGCTAATGCCTCGGTGTATCAAAGTAAGGCACACACTGCTGAGAAATCTGGCATGGCAACATGGTTAAATGCCACCCTACCCCCCATGGTTTATATAAGCCTTAGTTACAGCACTGTCTAGAAATGGCTATTCTTTGTCTTTCCTTTGGAACACATTTCTCACTTGAAATGCAACCACTCTTTGCCAGCTCAGGATTTTCCTAACACTAACTGGGTGCCCATCTTCAAGGACAATTCCAAAGGCGTGCCCATGTCTTTGGAACAATGAAGAGGGTTTCCTTCATTGTTTTTCTTGTCTTGTCTGCATCCAGAAATTTCTGGTTTGTGTCATTTTAATTTTATATACTTTTACTTTATTTCATTTGAATTTTAGAAAATAATGAGTATTTAAGAGAATAAGTATTTGAATTTAAACAACTAGGAGTAGGATTACTGCATGTAGAGCCTGGGATTGCCATTTGAAATCATTAAGCAGCCTGAAACCAACCTTTCCAGCATGCCTGCAGGGATGTCTTCCCGGGTTCTGATACATCACACATTGTGTGACTCCCAAGCAAACTCTTGGCCACTCAAAGAAAAACCACCGAATCAAAAGAGATGGCATATGAGTCATTTCATCAATTACTTATTTCACATAGATTTAAAACTATGTCTTGCTGAGTTCAATTTGACTGCATGTTTGAATAGTGAAAGATACTGTGTGAAGAGAAAAGGGAGCAAATCTAATCACAGGCACAAATACCCTTCTAGAACCACATTTTAGATAAGAGTGACCCATAGAACAACAGTTCCTTGGAATACTAACAGGTATTCTCTCTTTTTTTTTTGCAAATTTTATTTCTTTTTAAAAAAATTGTTATGGGCACATAGTAGGTATATATATTTGTGGAGTACAAGAGATGTTTTGAAACAGGTATGCAACGTGAAATAAGCACGCCATGGCAACTGGGTTATCCATCCCCTCAAGCATTTATCCTTTGAGTTGCAAACAATTCAATCACACTCCTTATGTTATTTAAAAATGTACAGTTAAGTTATTGACTATTTTCACCCTATTCATTCTATTTTGTGTACCCATTAACCATTTCCACCCATTCCTAGCCCCCAACTTAACAGTGTATTTCAAAAGGGGAAAAAAATGATCTGTGGTCACATGGGTAATGCTAGGTTAAGTAAATCTGAAGAGGCTCCTTCACTATAGACTTCTCTAGATCTTTTTGTTGTTGATGTTGTTTTGGGTTTTTTGTTTGTTTTTTGTTTTGTTTTTGTTGTTCTTGTTGTTGTTGTTTTGAGATGGAGTCTTGCTCTGTTACCCAGGCTGGAGTGCAGTGGTGCAATCTTGGCTCACTGCAACCTCCACCTCCCACATACAAGTGATTCTCCTGCCTCAGCCTCCCGAGTAGCTGGGATTACAGGCACACACCACCATGCCTGGCTAATTTTTGTATTTTTAGTAGAGATGGAGTTTCACCATGTTGGCCAGGCTGTTCTCGAACTCCTCAGGTGATTCACCTGCTTTGGCCTCCCAAACTGCTGGGATAACAGACATGAGCTACCGCGGATCTAATGTGATGCTAATAGGCTCTGTATCTCCAAGAAAGGAGAGAGGGCATTTAACTGTTTCCCAAATTTATTTAATCACAGAAACTTACTTTTGAGAATGTTTTGTTGCACATATTTTGAGAATCTCAATTCCAAAGGAAAGAAAAAAATAATGGCTTAATTGAAAGGACAACCTCATTTAAAAGTTGACATAGAGGCCATTATTTGGGTCACAGAAAACTAAGGCCTGAGATTTGTCATGGAGTTCATGTCCCCATTTGGTCACTAATATAGAGACTTGTCATTGTAACGGCTGCTCAGCACCTGTGAACACCTGCCGTGAACTGACCCAAACCAGTGTGGCCACATATGAGGCAAGGCATGCCCGTCATCGCACTACCAAAGAAGGAAACCAAGTCTTAAACCAATTTTTTGCTCCATATACAGACATTTACTTTACAATCGCTCATTAACATTTCATACAACATGTTCAGTAAGCTCAAAGAAGTCCCATTTTCTGTCCTTTTAGGGGCTCTCAGCACCACCTTGACTGAAACATTTCCTCAAGGCAGACATGGCAACATGCCCGAGGCAGGATTCTGGAAGGTTCCTAGGCCATGCCGGACAATTTGGAATTCTCCAGCTAAGTGGGTGGACATAGGGCCAGTTAGCGATCAAGTCTCAGACACTATCCCTAAGAAAAAGGCTGCAGTCCTTGCTGGAACCTTATACCCTCTTCATTAAAAACAGGGAAGGGCTCTAATCTTTTAGCCAATCGAGGTAGCTGTATTAGTTTGTGAGGGACCACAGGCTGGGTAACTTAAACAATAGAAATTTATTTTCCCAGAGTGCTGGAGGCTGGAATGCCAAGATCCAGATGTTGGCAGGGTTGGTTTCTCCTGAGGCCTCTCCCCTTGTTTTGCAGATGCTCATCTTCTCACTGTGTCTTCACATGGCCTTTTCTCTGTACATGCACATTCCTGGTGTCCCTGAGTGTCCAAATCCCCTCATCTTATAAGGACTTCAGTCAGATTGGATTAGGGCCACAAGAACGGCCTCATTTTAAGGTAATCACCTCTTCAAAGATCCTATCTTTAAATATAGTCACATTCTGAGGTACTGGGGCTTAGGGCTTAAACATATGAATTGGTAGGAGGGACACAATTCAGCCCATAACAGTATCCTAAATATTGATTTTTTATCAAAATGATATCCCATATCTAATGTTCATTTTCCTACTTAATGTCACTAGTTTCCACAGTGAAGACTCCTTTCAGATATTCACTATGCTAACTAGCAAAGTCTCATACACTTCTCTTTTTTTTCAGTATAATTTCAACTTTTCTTTTAGATGTGGGGGTTCATGTGCAGGTTTGTTACACGGGTATATTGTGTGACACTGAGGTTTGGGGTATGAATGAATCCATCACTGAGATACGGGAGCATAGTACCCAATAGGTAGTTTTTCGGCCCCTTACTCCCCTCCTTCTCTTCCCCCTCTAGTAGTACTCAGTGCCTATTGTTGCCATCTCTATGCCCATGTATACCAAATGTTTAGCTCCCATTTATAAGTGAGAATATGTGGTATTTGGCTTTCTGTTCCTGCATTAATTCACTTAGAATATCAGCCTCCAGCTGCATTCATGTTGCTGTGAAGGACATGATTTTGTTCTTTTTTATGGCTGCATAGTATTCTATGGTATATGTGTGCCACATGTTCTTTATCCAGTCCACCACTGATGGGCACCTAGATTGGTTCCATGTCCTTGCTATTGTCTCACTCACTTCCTTACATCACTAGCTCCATAATCAGTCAGGTGCAAGGGCATCTGATTGACTGAGCCTAATAGCAAGGGAGGCTGGTGAAGTACGTTTTTGGCTTTTACCCTGGGAGGAAAGGACTCATATAATTGGGCTCTATTTTGCAGTATCTGTATTTCTTTGCATATTTCAGCACAGACAGTGTGATAGTATCTGTATGCCAGCTTCAACACTAAGGGCAGCCAAATGTCTTAACAGAGAATGTACACTAGAGGGTTGCCTATGTAGCAACACTCAGAAGATTTCAATAAATGCTCCGTTTATACCTATAAACTGAGTAGTGTCCTCATAGGAGCAGCCTTGGGTGGGGTTTGGCCATATGTCATTATTTCAACTGGTTCTCTGTCTGCTGGAGATTCTGTGTTACCTCACAGATAATTATTGTAATAAATCCCTTTTCTGCTTAAACTAGCCAGAATTCATTTCTTTGCAGCCAACACACCTGATACAGTTACCAATCCTTAGCTTTTCAGAAAGCATATACAAGATATGTTATGGTATAGTGATCTCCTCTCTCATAAAACCAGGGAATCACAGGTTGACCAGTTGACCTGCCTAATTTAGACATCTCTATACCTACAGCAGGAGAATTACAGTCATTTCATGTTGGAACTAGAAGGGACGGTAGCAATCATCTAATACAGATGAAGAAATAGTCCTAGAGAGAAAAGATTGCTCCAGACCACATCCATTTTTATCCCTACCCCGAAAAGGATGTTTTAAAATAACCCCTGGAACAATTCTCAGCCTGGGGACTATTTTTATTTAGGTTTAATAACTAAACCTATTAATGTCAGCCTGGAAGACAAATACAATAGGTGGTCCTAGTTGTTGGGGTTGTAATTCAGGAGAGAACAATTTTCCATTTCTGTTTAAACCCATAACCCAAGATGGCAGAGACGATGTCAGGAAAAAGCAGCACGGCCAGGCCTTCATTACAGACACGCTGGAGCCCAGGTGGGCTCGCAGAGCGACCTATCCCCCAGCCTCGGCAATGAGTCACGACAGGCTCAGTTCCGCATGTTTTCCTCTGTTGCAGACTATACAGTTCAGGTAGGCTTTAGGTCGGCATCTTTTTTTTTTTTTTTTTTTTTTTTTTT